>NW_019723298.1:833623-848761 GCF_002891405.2 Cryptotermes secundus
CACTAATAAACCTTTGAAGGGTGTCTTCCTGTCTCTTGTTGTAAGCTTGAGAAATCGCTTTCTCTTACATACAAGAATTGACCATGTTTCACTACCCTTGTTCACTGCATTTCATTTTGAACAATTAAGCTTTCAAATTTATAAAGTTGATTACATAAAAAAGTTGCGTAGCAGTGGAACGGTTACAACCGGGTGTGTAGAAATAGCTCCTTTGAGCTGTTCGAAAGCTTTCCTTTGAGATTCGCCCCACACGAATGTGGCATCTTAACGCTTCACGAAATTTGCATAAAATCCGGCCATGCCAAGAAAACGGCGAACTGCATTCAAATTCTTCGGAGGAGGGAATTGAACAATTGCATCCACTCTCTCCGGCAAGATTTGGATCCCTTCTTCAGATAGAGAATGGCCCAAAAATTTTATCTCCGATTGCACCAAATGAACCTTTTCACGGTTCAACGTGAAACCCGTCTTCTCCAGGCGACCAAATACTTCCCTCAGATGGCCTACGTGTTCCTCCATAAAACGCGAATATACCAACAAATCATCCATGAAATTAGAGACATACTTGTGTTTCAAATCTCCAAACAACGAATTGATCACTCTCGAAAGCACTTGACACCCTACACTTATGCCCATCGGCAACTTAGTGAATTCAAATAATCCAAATGGAGTGCAGAAGGCCGTAGCCTTACGGCTTTTAGTGGACAACGGAATCTGGTAGTACGCGGAGTTTAGGTCCAAGATGGAGAAAACCTTTGCCCCTTGAAAATTTGCGAACGCATGCTCTAGACTCGGCATAGGAAATGCGTCGAACTCGACCTTCTGGTTAAGAAGTCGATAATCTACTACCATTCGATATCCGCCCTGAGACTTAGGGACTAAGAAGGCCGGACTCGCATACTGGGAAAAACTTTTCTTCACCACGCCCTTGTTCAACAATTCGTGAACAATCTCACGTACGGCTTGCAAACGGTGGGATGAACATTGGTAAGGCTGGGAACGAACTGGTACGTCATCAATCAAATCCAGCTGACACACCATGCCCTTCACCATACCTAGCTGGTCAGAAAACAACCTCGGAAAATCTCGCACCAACTGATCCAGCTTACGCGACTCAGAAACACACAATGACCAGGTACTCGCTACTACTCCTTTCCAGGCCTTTTCCGTACACAGAAAACACTGAGAATACATGGAGGAAACATCCACTGGTACAAAATCATACTGACACGATTTTTCAAATGCAAAGGAAAACGAAAACGTCACAAAATCCAACCACATTTTTGCGAAAGACAGGAAGTCAAGTCCTAAAATGCAGGGCACTGGAGAATTATCAAACACTAAGAAATCGTACTTCCAAGAGAAAGAGTGAATTTTCAACTGCAACAAGACGGCCTCCTTGATCACACGGCTGTGGCCACTAGCCGTGTTGATCATTTGGTTTTCCTCCTTTATTACACACGGCAATCCTAGGCTCTGAATCTGCTGAAAAACGTCTCATCTGATGAAGGAAGGCGATGAACCCGAATCCAAGATGGCCGGCATACAATAATTTTTGATGGTCAACATCACCCATGGGATATGGTTACCACCTTTTCCAGGCAAAATTCGCTGAGCAGACCTCTCACTCTCAGGCGCTCGGAGCTCCAGAGGACCTTTCACCTCCGAGCGCCTCCCCCGTTTCCCTGCCTCCTTACAACAGGGGCGTTGGAAGACGAACAATTCGTTGCCATGTGACCCACTCGTGTACACTTATAACATCTAATCTCCCAGTTACATGGCCAAGGGCTCTCCCTCGTAACCATGCTAATTGGACACCTATCGCGCTCATCCCCCAAAACTTTACCTCCATGAGCACGACGCTCTGGGCTTTCCCTGCGCTGCTCAACAGCACGGACTTCAGCAACACGACTCGCGAGAATATACAACTCTTCTACAGATTTCGGTTCCGCCTCAAACGTCATAGACCTTCATGTCATAGACCTCTTTGGCTCGAACTAGAAATCGAAACACTTGCTCCGGCTCGGTATCAGTCAAAATGGGTATACTCTTCACTAAGTCCGAGACCACATTACCCTGTAATTTACTCTGGGTGTGACTAATCTGGGCATGGACGTCACCCCCTTGAATCCTAACAGTACTAGTTCCCGCAATGTCCATAATCGCGGCAAACTTATCTGTCATCTGAGGAGGTAGGTAGGCTTCCAGTGCCCTCCAATTTTCCTTCAGCTTCTTCCGCAAATCGTCCAAGGTCCCTTGGACTGACACACCCAACTCCGCCGCCAGCTTCTCGGCCTCGTCTCTCGGAAGGTTGTGAATCCATACAAGTGGCATAGCAACAGCATAGAACACCACGAACACAATATATATGAGTCCACAGCCAACCCAACACTTCAACAAGCAAGTCATGATGAAACCGACCCAAAAGCTTGTCGAAACACCAAGGAAGACTACGTTAACCATGCTCTGCTACCACTTTGAGCCGTGTCCTCCCATCTATATGGGTAAGGGACAGGCTCGTGAGAAATGACTTGCTTGTTGGCGTGGTGCAGTATGCCTCCCTAAGATTGGGTAAGGGATCTCAAGAGAGGAAAACCCAGGTCAGTACGACAGGCCAAGCTGGGCGGATCGACTAGGCAGGAGCTAGTATGGAACATATGGCGACACAGTATACATATACTCAAACACTTTCTTAAAACATGGAAATGTAGTGATAACCTGAGTATACAAATAAAACATGCCTGAGGGGCAGTTACTGGTTATTACATACAATTGCTGACTGAAGCAGAATTACATTGCGCCTGGCGGCACACCAAATCAACTGTGCCATGCCTCATGGCGTATCCAAAAACATCCAGTACACATGTACTCAATCAACTTTTCCTAACACAAGGAAGTACATTGATAACCCGAGTAAGCAGGTGAACCACGCCTGAAGGGCAGTTACTGGTTATTACAACCTCTAACCAAAACCAAAATTCCACCGCGCCTCGCGTTGCAGCAAATCAACTAAACCATGCCACACGGCATATACAACCAAAGTCAGTATGCCTTACGGCGTGCACAAATCCAGTAAGTCACTTACTTGCAATCTGGCCCAAAAAACTCAAACATTTACCTCACGAACCAGCCAGCCCCGACGAGCTCATGAGGGCTGCTTCTCCCCCTTTGATCCGCGCTACGTGCTGAAACAAAATTTCAGTATCATCAAGTTAATTGTTCCAAAACCAAATTTAGTCATAGCGATGTTACCAGACGAAGATGTAAGGAAATAAGAGAACAATCACTTATCTTGACTTACCACGAAGGCTCACAATCACGCTAAGGAGGGGGGGGAACACATGATTCTGATGTCAGCGGGGAAGAAAGGACCAGCTCGCATCCTGGTGTCCGGAGAGGCCACTCCAAGGAACTTAACGGAGAAGAACCGTTGCACGGTTCAGGGGTTTGAAAAGTCTCTAAAGCACGTATCTTGGCGGGGTCTGGTTTCACCCCATTTTCAGTGATTGCATGCCCAAGGTAGCTCACATCATTCCTCAAAAATTCACATTACCCTGGTTGCAGCTTCAATTTGTATCACCTCAACCTTTCAAAAATTTCTCTTAATTTTATATCATGCTCTGCTAGTGATTTTGCATACACCACAATCATCATCATCATCAGTAATCTGTCAGATGACAGGTCCACAGTCTCTTCCAAAACAGTTCCTCCACTTAATGCGATCTAGAGCTTTCTCCTTCAAATGACAGTATCCTCTTCTATCCCCAAGGTCATCCAGCATCTTCTTACGTCTTCTTCCTCGTCTTCTTGTCACTTCTATCCGCCCATCTATCTTTCCTTCGATAGCTTCTTTTAGAAGGCAGTTTCTGCGTAAAACATGACCAATCCAATTAGCCTTCCGTTTTCTTATTTCATGTAGGATATTCCTCTGCTCACTGACTCTAATTAACACTTCTTCATTTCTCACATAATCGGTCCAACTGATCTTCTCCATTCTTCTCCAACACCACATTTCGAAACTTTCCAGATGTTTCTGATCTACTGCCCTAAGTGTCCATGTTTCAGCCCCATACAGAGCTATGCTCCAAATGTAGCATTTCACTAGTTTCTTCCTCAAATTTAAGTCCAATTTGCTGGTAAAAAGATTCTTCTTCTTGCTAAATGCAGCTTTTGCCATGGCAATCCTGGATTTAATTTCACAAGTACACCTTCCATCATCTGTTAACAAGCTACCCAAATATTTAAAACATTTCACATTCTCCACTTGTTTTTGGTCTATCTTTATTGTGACTGGGGTTGGTTGTCTCGAAATTTTCATTACTTTTGTTTTCTCCACATTCATTTCCATGCCATAGCAGCTTCCAATTTCAATTAGTCTATCAATCATGCCCTGTAGCACAGTTTCTTCCTTAGCCATTAACACAAGGTCATCTGCATATTTCACAGTTTGAATAATTTGCCCTCCTAATTTGAAGTCTCCGAGCCCATCCAGAGCTTCCTTGGTAAGGCATTCGCTGTACAAGTTGAACAGAATTGGTGATAAACAGCATCCTTGTCGAACTCCTCTTCCAATCTGCACACTTCTTGTCTCCCCTCTATCCAGTCGTACTCTAGTCGTCCAAAAATGTGAAACATCGCGTTCCAGTTAACCCAGTAAGGACGGTATTTGTCATCCACTGGTAGGTGGCTGGGGTATCCTCCGATACGCCCAGTGGCCAAGTTTGGTGCTGAACGCTGTTTTCTCTATGTCCTCTTCTAACTCGATCTGGTGGTACCCCATTACCATGTCCAAGCATGAAAAGTATTTACATTGCCCTAACTGATCTAAAATTTCTCTTATGTCCGGCAGCGGGTAGGCATCCCCCACTGTCTTCTCGTTCAGCCTTCAAAAGTCCACGACCATTTGCCATCGTTTTTCCCCATTTGCGCCCCCCCCCTTTTTGGGTACCACAAGGATGAGACTGTTCCACGGGGAATCACTTTCTTCTATGATCCCTTCGTATAGCAATTTCGTGACCTGTCTGTCTACCTCCTCTTTCTGGACCTCCGGGAGTCTGTAGGGCCTGGTATTTAAGGGTGACGTCCCTGGTACTGAATTTATAGAATGTTTTGCTGCGTTAGTGTAGCTTAACTGGCCTCCTGGCACATAGAACACTTCTTGATATTCTAAACATATCTTGGTGAGGGACTCAAGCTCCTCGGGATTGAGGTGCTCAGTCCTCAACTGTTCCAAGACATCCTCGTCTCTGCACTTTCCCTTTTTTCTCTCTGTATAAGTTGGAGGTATTGCCACAACCTCCGGAATTTCCCTCAACTCAGCCACCGGTTCCTCAATCTCTACTTCATCATCCCTCGTATTTAGCATAATGTTTAACATGTATCCATCTACAACCTTGGTCAGGGATCCTGCCATATATACTCTGTCTAAAACCTCCTGCTTTTCAAGTAGTCCTTCCACAGTTGCGTTTCCTGCAGCGACCGGCAATTTCACTATTACCTCGGATCGTCTGGGTAGGGTTATTGTCCTGACAGCATGGTTCTGTTCTATCGGTTCACATTCTCCCTCCCTCCTGCTGAGTAACCTTTTCCGCATTTCAAAACCTTTATGCCGAAACGTCAGAGTTCCAGTTTCGTAGCAAATCTTTGCTTGTGTCTGATGGAGGAAGTCCCGTCCTAGGATCCCGTTGCATTCATTGTCCACCTGTTTATTAACCAGCTGGAACGTGAAGGGAACTTCTACACTTCCCTCTCTTATTCTGGTTTCTATTGTCCCATGGGTCTCGGTTACCGACCCATCCACACTCTTAATTTTTACCTTGTTTCTGGGTTCGAAGGCGACCGTTCCGATCAGTTATAATTGTACTTCTTCCTTCTCACCTACCTTATTGGTTTCTGCTTAATTATGATCTTTCTTGTACTATATTTATATCTCAGGGTTCTTTGATTTTTTTGAATAGGTGAGGTGGTTGGGTTCGGTAGAGCTAGATCCTCTTTCTCAGAGTCTTAACGGGTCACACTCAAAGAAGCAGAAAATAAGCACAGACAACCAAAGCACAATCAAATTCAGAGGTATTATTATTCTCATTACTAAACACTTCTATCAACGCTTTTATTACTTATTGTAGATTAAAGCAGATATTAGGTTTAAATGCTGTTATTATTATCATTTAAAAGACACTTGTTTTGCGCCACTTATTTAACTAAACCACTTTCGGAGTTTTAACTGATTACTGTCAGACTTGATTCGGTCAACTCCTTAACACCGTCTAATTGAATAACACCAGTATAACTTTTCTTTTCTATAACAAGAATTACACCACTCTGAACTGAAATCCGGCAAGTAACTTATAAATCTGATTTACTCAAGGCGGAGTATGAGACGTTACTTCTTTCTTATTAATGCCGGTGTTAGCCTTTTTCGCGTCTAATTGCTTCGGAGCCTGGTGTGTGACTTTTCACATCTGGTCTCTACTGAGTCTGGTGTTAGACCTTTTTGCGTCTAGTTTCTACGGAGCCCTGGTGTGCGACTGACTTCGACAACTGATTTCTACTCGGACCTTCAAGTCCTTGTTTCCTCATTGTCTCTGCTCTGTCACACCCTTAAATTTTAGTGATTGGTTATATTTGAAAAATAGGAGTATCTTAATTAGATATTCCTCCACTCCGTTTAAAGCTTACAAGGGTTTAAGGATTTCTGACTCCAACGTATTTCTGTCAGAATTTGACAAATGCTTAAGTGTCGCTTGGGCCCCAAAAACTTCACTCTTTTTAAGTTATGGCATGCACAAACTGCCAAGTAAAGAATTCACCAAAGATTTCTTTGGCTATTCTTTAACGTAACTTTCCTCTAATAAACCTTTGACGGGTGTCTTCCTGTTTCTGCTGTAAGCGTGGGAAGACGCTAACTCTAAAATACAAGAATGGACCTATGTCTCACTACCTTGTTCCTGTCCTTACATTCGAACAATTAAATTTCAAATTAATAGCATTAATCATCTTTACATAGGCAGCACTTCAGTGGAATGGTTACATTTCTCCCAAGTGAATCTTGGTTCTGTCATGAAATAAATGAACCCAAGAATCGTCTTGTCTGCCAGTTCTTACCCTAGTTAAGATAATGCCTTTCAATATACAGACTTTTACACATTAAGCCTGTACTCTTTTGCTATTCATGTCATCTCTTAAATCTACCATTATTAGTAATTATTGGAAAAGTCTTAATTTCTAGCACATACATGAAACAAATAATTAACTCAAACATGATTAATTGTACCTATATAAATTTAGTTTTTCTGTCCTTTCCACTCCTTCCGTTATTTATCAGTTATTTATGCTTTCCTTGTTCGATTTCACTTCACAACACTTCACTCCATATTCCTGGTAATTTATCCATTCTCAGCTAGTTATAATCATCTACCTGATTCACATGTTTTCACTTGTTTCTCTCCATAAAGTTGAGTGACCTTGTTGGCATGAGTCGCCCAGATATACTCGAGTGTCTCACACCACACTATAATTCTCTTTCTTTCTATGCTATGACAATAAGTTTGTGACATTCATTCTTTCATTCATCCGTAGACTTCCGTAGTATTCAGTTATCCCCTTTTTATTGCATCTAACTTTTCATTAATCATTAAAATTTTGAACTGGGTGAGTGATTTATTCCTCCTCAAGATTACTCTGTTTTGATTATTAATTTTTAAGCTTATTTAAATTTTTGTTACACAGCTGTAATTACAAACAATCGGTATTCAATTCTCCGCAATTTCCTCAAACAAATATGGCTTCAGGTGTTTTATATTGAAGATCCCCGTTATTCAGCCTTCTGCATCTGCTAATTCGAAAATGGCTGTACTAATTTTCCACTGAATCGGGTATGGTCTTTCGTATGGCATCTGGAACTTGCTAGTGATACCCTGCACTGCATCTGGAGCTGGTTGGCACTTAACTAACACTAAGTCCTTTAACTCTGGGTTCCATTGAGTCCTACCTGTCCTGCGTTTCATATTTCGTCTTTCCGCCTTTACTCTCATTCTGACGTAGGCCTTAATTAATTTATCTGCTAAGGGTTCTTCATCTGGGAATTGGTCGGCTTCCTTCTTTAATATTTTCCTAAAAATGTCTGGTCTACTCTGCCCAGTTAACAATTCTATGGGAGCATAACCCGTGGATTGGCTAATGGAGGAATTTAACCAATCTTCGATATACAGCACAAGTTCTGGCCATTTTTTATGTGTTACAGTAAATCTTGAAGTACTTGCCCAGTTTGCGCATAATGCGTTCGGTGGGGTTACTTTCTGGATGACGAATTGGAGAATATTTGCACTGGATACCCAATTCTGCCAGCGCTTTTTGCCATGCAGGACTCGCAAATTGCGATCCGTGATCTGAAAGTAGCACTTTTGGCTGGATCACTTTCTGGCAATAGTGATCCTTGAGCTTCTTTAAACAGCTCATAGTAGTGGCTGCTTTCCAAGGGTATAGTTTTACATGCTTTGAAAAGAATTCAAGGCAAACAAAAAGATATTTCACTCCTCCACGACTAGTGGGGAGTGGCCCATATAGGTCTACGGTCAGTAGCTCTCCTGGCCTTGTGGGTAAATGAGATACCCTTTCAACCTCATATGCCCTGTTAGGGTGTTTTGCACGCTGACATGTGTCACAGTGCGCCACAGATTTCCGCACCTTCTTTCCCAGTGACCTGAGGCGGAATGATTGCGATATCTGTAGCATACATTTATCGGTGCCCTGATGCCCCAATAACGTATGTACATATCGAATTACTCGGTGCTCCAACTGTTTAGGTAACATTACTCTCCAGAATGTGTGTGTCCTGTCGTTCTTGCAGTACAGGATGTTGGCCATGATCATGTACTTTCCCTGTAGTTTGATTGGGTTTCTTTCCAATTCATCCCGGATTCGCATTAGTACGGGATCACCAAGTTGGTGTTCCGACAAATTGCCCAATTCTTTAATTAGTGTTCTGTCGGTCCCCAGATTTACTTTTCTCACAAATACCTCATTTGGTGTCATGACTAGGTCACGGCTCTCCTGGCTTAACCCAATGGGGTTTCGGCTCAGAGTATCTGCAAAGAAATTGTTAGCAACACTAACGTGCACAATTTTCAAGTCATATTCTTGCAATTGCATTACCCAACGAGTAACACGGCTAGAAGTTAAATTGCATCTCTTCAGAAAAGACAAAGCTTTATTGTCCAAATAAACTGTGACGGAGTGACCTATCACGTATACCCGGAACTTCTGAAATGTGTATACTACAGCTAGGAGCTCCTGTTCACAGGTAGAATACCTCCGTTCCACTGGTGATAACACCCTAGAAGCAGTGGAGACGATTAAGGTTTCACCTGATTTGCCCTCTTGGATCAGAATCGAGCTGATTCCCAGTTTGCTTGCGTCTGTATAAATGGCATAAGATAGCCTTTCACTTGGGTGGACTAGGTTAATACTACGTGCAGAGCTCTCACGTAGCCTCAGGAACGCATCCTGTGTTTCCTCCGTCCATACCCACTTCACACCTTGTTTCAAAAGAGGCGTCAATGGTGCAACATAATTTGCATAGCCTATAATGAATCGGCTATGGAAATTACAAGTCCCAAGGAACTGGTGCAGTTGCTTACTATTCCTTGGTGCTGGGTAATTTAGGATGGCTGCTACCCGATCAGGGTCCGCAGACACACCTGTTCTGTTTATCTGGTGTCCTAAAAATTTGACTTCATCTCTGCAAAAGTGACACTTAGCTGCATTTATGGTGAAGCCAGCTTTGGTAAGTTTGCTCAGAACGGCATCAATATATTTCATGTGCTCGTCGAAGGTTTTCGAGTACACAAGGATGTCATCTATGTAAAACACAACGTTTTCCAGGTTACTCCCACCCAGTGCTAATTTAATCGTGCAGATAAATGCTGATAATGAATTTTTGAAACCATATGGCACACACTTAAATTGATATATGGTTGAGTCAGATAAAAATGCAGTATATTTCCTAGATTCTTCATGTAACTGAACCTGCAAAAATGCTGAACTGAGGTCCAAGGATGTGGGATAACGTGCTCCATTAAATTTCTGTAGTAATTCCTGTAAGGGTGGAGCGCGCTCACGGTCTGGAATGGTAAATTGATTCACCTTCCTTGCATCAATGCAAATTCTTATCTTTCCCCCTTCCTTGCTAACTATGGTCAGTGGGTTTAAGATGGGAGAAGCACTAGCCTCCAAGATGTCGTCATCTAACATCTGGTTAATTTGTTCTCTGACAGCTGGTCGCTGTGCGAATGGAATAGGTCTCGAATATCCTACAGTGGGTTGGTCTGTGCTTACTTGAAACTTGTATTCTAACAAATTACATCTCCCTGGTTTGGTTGTCATGTGGTCCATGTACTTTATTAAAGTTTCATACAGCTCTTTCCACTGTGGTTCCGAAAGACTTATCACCTGTTCTACTACGGCAGACACATCGGGCTTCTGTAATGACCTAGGGTCAGAGGGATGTGGTTTGGGTGTAGGAATGGGTTCACCAACCTGCAAGACTCTCTCCACATACATTACATCTGCATTTATCTCACTGGCGGCATTTCTGTCCACAGAGCCCTGGCTCTGAACATTTAATTCATCAGATATCCCTGTATCTGGCAACTCGTAAACTCTACTCAAATGGTCGCACTCGGCACCACAGTCAAGGGTCACTCTGCCCTTCGATTCCTCAATTGTCCTACATGGGGACACAACACAATTTGAAATGCCGCCGTTTAAAAATCTCTCTCGACCTGCTGCAACGGTCTGGTGTGGGGTGGATTTAGAACAGCTGTGGGCTGACCTAGTGAGAACAGGGTCTTGATCTTCATAGTCAGCTGAGGGGTTTTGGGGTTGCTGGCCTGTGGATTGGTTATTTTTAAGGATCACTCCCCTTTTCTGTCCTCGGTCATCACTTCGAAAGCTTTGTACTCTGGCCTTAGTTATGAACGCCTGTTCTTTCATGACGTCTCCTCGGACGTAACTAATAGACCCTTTGCTGAAATTTATGTAAATGCCATAATCCTTTAAGAACTGAGAACCAATTATCGCGTCATTTCTGAGCTGGGAGGAAATTAAAAAAATACACTCAAAGCGATCATTTCCCATCGTGAATTCAATTAACACTTGCTGTCAGATTCGTTTTGACCTTTTTCCAAACGCTCACTAATATGACGTTTTCTACAGGCAATACGGGTACTTGTACTCCTGCTTTTATTAGCTTCCCATAAATTTCTTCCGAGATCAAATTAACTTCACTACCTGAGTCTATAATTGCATTAATTAAAATTTTATCAGTCACCATGATCTCTACCTGCGGACTTTGGCCTAGTGTTGTCTCATTTATGAAGAAGACAGTGCAATCTGCCGCATCATGTGAACTTCTCTCATTTATGTCGATTTCTGAATCACTATCACTAATTGACTCATTAGTTAATTTATGTACACTGGGCGGACCTAGGAAAATGCTGGTTTTACATTCAGGAGACATTCGGTCTGTAATGACTCCAGTCATTAGTTTTCCGAATGCTGTCCCTGTTCTCGACTTTCCTGGAAAGTGTGTGCATTTGGGTTAAGGCGGGCGGATCCTACGTTCTCGTAATCTCTTGCTCTATCCTGCTGGTTCCGATTATGCCACCTATTCCCATTATTTCTATTCCTGTGGGGTGAGTATTGGATCTGCCTCACATGATTCTGGGTTTGTGTCCTCCTATCATTCCCTGTTTGTTGATTACTTCTTGCAACGTTTGGGTGTTGTTGTGGGGCTTGGTAGTGAGGTCTGTGAAACCTTCACTTGCCTCCATCACTTCAGTTCTTAAAAGGTCAAGCGTCCCTTCAATCGTTCCTAATTGATTTGACAACATGGCCCTTTGAACCCCTATCGGATAACGATGTTGGATGGCCTCTATTATTTCAACACGTGACAGTCTCGGGTCTAAATACGACGCCATTGTTGCATGTTTGAGGAAATACCCTGACAAGGACAAATTCGAATTCCGATTATATTTCCCCTGATAAAGGCTGCATCTCATCAAAGCCTGCTTGGATTGTGACCACCAAACTCTCAAAAATTCCCTTTTGAATTCTTCGTAATCCCTCAGGTTCATGGTTATCGTCTCAACCCATTGCTTGCTCATTTTACCTACTATTGACCGATAGGCAACTACCAGCTGTAAGGCCTTAGGTATGCCTTTAAAGTTCATGAATTCGTCCAATCTACGCAGATGGAAAACTGGGTTGGTGTCTGAACAGTCATCGAACAAAGGTAGTGGCAACTCCGATGTACTGAGAAAACTGGACGCTTGGGAATATTCTGTGGATCCAGGCATTCGACTTGCATTTACACTACCTTGTACACGTGCATCACAGCTGTTCGCCTGACAAGGACTCGAACGGTTCCCATCAGCCAGAATACTGTTTCCATTTACAGTGTCCCTATTTTGGTTACTCTGGTTCGCAACCGAAGGAGGCACAAAGTTAAGGTCTGCAGCTTGTGGTTCTGCTACCATTGCGGATTGCGGTAATTCCAAAATTTTGTTTTCTAGTGCCACAATTTTGGCATTTACTCTTTCAATTTGGTTCTCAAGCACGGATTTCTCTTTCGTTGTCGCCTGATCCATGCACTCCTTCCGCTGTATGAGCCTATTATCTAGGTCTTTCCCTAACTTGTCGATTTTGCCATTCACTTCTGCTCTCTGCTCTTCTATCTGGTGAGCTAAGTCAGTAGGATTACTTGCATCTGCCCTTTTACAGCCAACAGCTCGGATTCAGTCTCTGTACTTGCCCTACAAGATTGGTCAGTCACCGGGCTTCTGAATCTAATTTTGCCTCAAATTCTTTCTTTGTTTCTTGGTTTTTAGCCTTGAAATTTCTAACCAAATTTTCATTTTCTGCTTTTATGTCCTTTCTGATTTTGCTAATCTCAGCCTTGACACTTTCCTGGTTAGCATTCAGATCTGCCCTAACTCGGTTAATGTTTTCATTATTGGCACTGAGATCTGATCTAACACTGTTGATTTCTGATTTAATAGAAGAAATGCTGGACTAGCATATTGCGAATAGCTTTTTTTAACTACTCCTTTGTCCATCAAATCGTGGATGACTTCACTCAAATCCAAATGGCAGACCATTCGCTTCACCATACCCAACCTATCCGAAAACAGGGCAGGAAAAATCCACGTCAACTTGGCAAATTCGGCGGAATTGTCCGACCCACTCGATAACGGCCCACACAGAAGTTTCTTCAAAACTTCATAGGAAAATGGAAATTCCTGCGAATTGCACTTGCCGAGATCCATGGACTCAAATTCCAACTCTCTCTCTGGCTGAAAAAGAAAGTGGTATTGACAGGCGGAAAAATCTATTCACTCCTGTGCGAATGTCAAAAAATCAACGCCCATAATACATGGAACGGGGCAGTCCTGTAAGACCATAAACCCAAACTTCCAGGAAAAGGAATGTAGCTTAATTCCCAACATGATGACCTCTGAGAGAACACACGATTCCCCATTCGCCATCAAACATCGTTCCTCCGTCGTCTCGACGGTATAAGGCAGTCTCCACTTTTTAATAGTATCCAAGATGTCACGCCTTATAAAGGAACGAGAGGAGCCGGGATCTAACATCGCCGGTAAACAGAAGTCCACAATACGTACAGTCAACAAGGGGGGAGAAGACCGCGAATGCCTAGGAAAAAAAACTCTCTGAGGTGGAACTAGGTTCAGCACTCGGGATCCACCACTTACTACCGGGCGCCGAGATCGTTTCCCGACATTCCAGGACTACGATCCTTGCGGGATCTAGATAGACAGTCACGCAAAGTATGACCCGGCGCTCCACATCCCCAGCACCTGCCTCTAGAATAGGCCTTGGCCAAAGATGTCTGGCCTAAAACCATACCACTTGCAATCGGCCGGGGGACATTCCCCTGCTGAGTGGTGGCAGTCATCCACTTGCGCTGGTCCTCGACCGCCACCACTTCCACTACTGTCTTAGCGAGCGAAAACAAGTCTTGATTCGACTGCGGCCGATTTGCAAATAACAGGTATGATTTCACCTTAGGATGTAAATTCTGCAGCATACTCGTACGCTGCACTAACTGAGTTTCCGAGCCAGAAAATCCTAGTATATCTGCCACCGCCACCAATGACATGACATAACTATTGAAATCTTCGCCTGAAGATTTGAACCTCTCAAGGACATGCGACGCTAAAAACCTTTCCTTCACACAATAAGGAAAAAACGTGGAAATAATCTACATTTGGACCAGACCCCAGCTTTGGGTCGTGCCTACATGAGCTCCCAGGATTTGCATCGACGGCCAATCCAGTGTTGAGGAAAAACTTGATGCAAGAACACCCGAACAATATTGGCGAAGTGTGGTGGGGCCCCATCTTGCTGCCACCACAGTCCATCAAAGTTCTCTCTCCTCTGAAGTTCTGGGATGACACTTTCCCTCAGCAATTTTAGGTAGGTTTCCCCCGTGACGCAACCTTCAAGGAAGAACGGGCCAATCAGTCCTTCGTACGTCACGCCGCCCTACACCATCACTCCCAGGGACTGGAAATCATATTCAATGGTGGCACTGGGGTTCTCTGGCCGCCAAATTTGCAGCTGTGTCTGTTGACTGATCCTGATGTGTGAAATTTGGCCTCATCAGTCCAGACAATATTCCAGATAAGGTCAGGGTTCTCCTGAAACTTGGTCAGCATCAACTTGGCGAACTCAAGCCACCTGTCAAAGTCATCCTCGTTAAGAACATGAATAAACCGTGGATGGTATGGTGTCAGCTTCATGTCACTCAAAACTCTCCGCAAACTTGTCCTCGAAATGTCCAGTAGGGCCAACAGACGGCGGGTATACTTTGATTTCTGAGGAGATGATGCCACTTCCGCAGCAACACGTGCTTGTGTGTCAGCAGTTCGGACAGTTCTCGGCTGACCAGGATGCTTGGGATTCAAAGCACTGGCCGTTTCATCAAACTGCTTGTTTATTCGGACGATTGTGTCCCTGTGGACTGCTGGCGGTCCAAACTCTTCCAACATCCTGCGCTGGACTTCTGATACATTATTAGTAACTGAGAAAAGGCGCAGACATTTTACACACTGCTCG
>NW_019723298.1:849353-854028 GCF_002891405.2 Cryptotermes secundus
TGTGTTATGGTTTGTGACCCTGGTTGGGGATGTAATTATGTTGGCCAAATTATACAACCGAAGCAAATTTTTTAGTTCTCGTACTCTTACACAGTCATCTAAGAAGTTTATGTTCCAGTCACCACATGAAATTAGTTTTTTCTTTTTCAACTGCACATTATGGATTACATCATCATCATCATCATCAGTAATCTGTCAAGACGACAGGTCCACAGTCTCTTCCAAAACAATTCCTCCATTTAATGCGATCTAGAGCTTTCTCCTTCAAATGACAGTATCCTCTTCTGTCCCCAAGGTCATCCAGCATCTTCTTACGTCTTCTTCCTCGTCTTCTTGTCACTTCTATCCACCCCTCTATATTTCCTTCGATAACTTCTTTTAGAAGGCAGTTTCTGCGTAAAACATGACCAATCCAATTAGCCTTCCGTTTTCTTATTTCATGTAGGATATTCCTCTGCTCACTGACTCTAATTAACACTTCTTCATTTTTGGATTACAACTTCCAAATTTTTAGGAACATGTAAAAGTCACCATCTGGTGACCTATAAATACACCCAACAACTATTTTTGTCCTTCAACAGTTCCACTGTGGATATTTCAAAATCTTTTTCCTTACCTAATTTTTTTTGCAAGTAGAGTAGTTTTGTAGTTTGTACATACTCTTTTACATATATACATGAACCACCATATTCATAACTAGTTCTGCTAAACTTACTTACCAGTTTAAAATGCTCAATATTTGTTAAATCTAACTGATCCTCCTTTAGCCAATGCTCAGTAAAACATAGTATATCAACATTTTTTAGTTCAGATTGTAATAAAACAGTTAGTTCCAGTAGTTTATTTTTTAAGCTCTGCACATTATGATTGAGGATTTGTATATTATCTGCCTTTATATGAGTCATGTTTTTATTTTGCTCTCTCCCATCCATAAAAAATCATCCCTTCTTTTAGAGGGTCATTTTTGGAGTCTTCATGATGTCATAATTTTTGTCGTGTCTAAATTTCAATCCTGATTGAGATCCCTGCTAGAATCTTTAATGTCACCCACCAGATGTGGGCGTACATTCTCTTGGGAAATCAGTGAAGTCAGGGTGTGATCAGTCTCATTTGGTTTAAAACCCCATTACTCTCTTGCTTTCATATTATGTCACAGTCTGTATTCAAGAGGAGCTGGGGCTTCCTGTCCCTATCACTCCCCTCAACCATCACCACACAAGGGGTAAACTTATCAACTAAATTACTCTGAGCATCACCCAGACAATTCCACTTTAACACAATTGGGACCAATTTGTTTATGCTAAATAGATCATTTATCACTGTTGCTACTCTTCTAGCAGTATGCTCTTTCCCTTGAGAGTTTAAATGCAATCCATGTCTTGTGAATAAGTCCCAAGCTGAGTCTACTGTTACTACAGGAAGATTTAAATAAACGTTTTTTAGTTTCTCAAGTTTTCTATTAAACACTCGAACTTCATCATTTACACAGGAGTTTGGTGAAAGGTTTCAGGTTAGGAGGTTCCGGTATAGATGATATTTACTGTTTTTCTTCTCAGACAACATAATATTTTCTCACCAGTTTATGAAAACAATGTAAATATCAGTATCCGATTCTCCATTTACACACTATACTTCCATCCACAACACAACCCATTTATTATCTCCCTCTGTTTCCACTACATGTTTTGGCCATACACAGCCATCATCAGGTGTCATTACTTGCTAAAACTGTTTCACTGCGTAATATGTGCAACTTCATGTATCATGAAAGCATTATATGTCACATTGGACTGAAATAAACTTAATTGTAAACTTAATAGTGTGAAGGACCAGAATGAAACAAATCAAATTCATGTATCACATGTAAATTTGATATCTCAGACTTAAAATAAATGTAATCATTATAAATCATTAAAACAATTACAAGTTCAATATTTTTGCTTGGGGGTTGTCATTCTTTATCCAATTATCATTGTGTGTGGATTCGTTCTGCAGCTGCATGGGTGTTGTGTATGTGTAGTTCCCAATCATGTTTGTGCAGTTATCATGTGTGCCACTTTGACTGTGTTGTTTGCCCTGCCTGTTGGTAGCATTGTTTTCATTCCAAGTATAAATAATTCAGGATGCAAAATGTCTAGCAAGGTAATGTCACTCAGTGACTAAATTTAATTGACAACATTGGACATTTCAAATTGACTGTTTGCTACAGTGGTTGACATTCTTGCTGTGTGTTCAAGAAAGCCCCTAGTACGAATCTGAGCCAGGAACCCTGACTATCTTGATACAGTTGTTATCTCTGTATTCCTCATTTCCTTGAAGGAAGTACTGGGGTAGTGCCTTAAAATAGGCTGCCACCAGCACTTCCTATATTCTTAAGTGTCTGACTTATTAACTTTATTATTGATAAAAAAGTGAATGCTATTATGATAATAATTTGAAACACAAAGTATTATATTGTTTCATACAGTAGTGTACAGGTGGCACAACTGGCTGCAGTTGTGACAGTGTACAGGTGGCACAACTGACTGCAGTTGTGACAGTGTGCAGGTGGCACAACTGGCTGCAATTTTGACAGTGCGCAGGTGGCACAACTGGCTGCAGTTGTGACAGAGCTGGTGAAGCAATGAAATTGAGTTTATGTTTTACAAAGTGCTGAAATGTATAATACTGTATATATATATATATATATTCATACATTTTCCTATAAAATAAAGAGATTCTTAACTTTTTATTTATATTATTCTTAAATGTTTGTATTTGTTTTATTAGATAAAGGTTTGTGACAGTGTTCGACTCATAAGAATATTGTGGACATTTTCTGGGGTATATATAACATACATGACATTTCAAAAACTGGATCCATTTCTGTCATCCTGTTAAGTTGTCCTCATCAGAAAGAAACCATTTCTTCAGACTGACTTCTTCTAACAGCCCAATTCAGGAGGATTCTCTCCCACCTTACACCAGATGATGAAAGCAGGTCAAGCTTCTGAAACATGTGTTAAATATACTCCAGATGAAGACAATATTCAACATAATATTCTCAGCGACACATGCTTCAGTCTTTAAGTGTGATGCCAACCATCTGAGGCTTAACGTACCCAAAACACATTGGTAATTATGTTGACTGCTGGTGCAAGTAAATGAGCCATCTCCCACTTTAAAAAGATTGTGAAGCTGTAAACTGGACTACATTAGCTCACCAACAAATCTGATGGCAGTGAATCTTCCAAACACCGTTAACAGATAATTTCTTGAACAGTCAGATATGTTGCAGTCAAAGAACACAGAATGAATTGACTCCATGAAGCAGAGTCATTCCTTAGAACCTAAGTCACTTCTTCATGAAAACTGATGCCATTTATGAATTCTGGAGCTTCTTTATGATGTTCACAAAAGACTCCATCATAAGTGAGAAAACTATATGGTCACTCACAACTATTTCACTTCTTTTACATATTTTATCCTGTTCCCATGCTTGTACGGAAAGCCTGTGAATCTGAAGTTTGATCACTCAAAAGCTGAACTATTTTGTAGATTCTAAAGGGTTCTGATGATTGTGTGTAATACTCAGGATTACTGGGGTTTTGGACTTCGTCAATGGTCTGATACTCAAAAGAACATGTTTCAGAAACTGGATCTGTTTCCACATTCAGGTGAGGAGGTGGGAGAGAGTCCCACTGAGTCGGGCTGTTAGAAGGAGTCAGTCTCAAACAGTGGTTTCTTTCTGATAAGTACAACTTAATAGGTTAATGGAAACAGACCCAGTGATTGAGGGTAGTAAGTAGGGGTATCACCCCCTCCCCCTCACTTGAGGACAGAAACAGATCCAATTTCCAAAACACTGGTTTCTATAGAATACTGGATGATCGGCAAAGTCCCAAACCCATTAATCCCAGCAACTATTTTAACTGTTTAGAAAAACAATGTTGGTAATGTTTGCTAATGAGATCCTGCCCTGCATTTGAAACACAAGACACATGACCATAAATCAAATATTTGTTTAAGAGTGAGTGATTGGTTTGGAGTGGATCAAATCATTGCCATCAGTTAGCACAGAAACTAACCAATTTTGTTAGAAAATGAGCTTCTGTTATGTCACTTCCAGTACACACTGACACATGCCTACTCATAATTTTATTATAATTCAGTCCAGAACCTTTTGTCTTCTCGTCTGTTGTCCAAAAACATAAAAATTAGAATATACAAAACTGTAATTTTTCCTGTGGTTCTGTGTGGGTGTGAAACTTGGTCTCTGACATTAAGGGAGGAACATAGACTGAGGGTGTTTGAGAACAAGGTGTGGCAATAAAGAACCCGGATTACTTTTATGACTCATTTCCGGCCACGTCATTGACGAAGAGGAGGGTAGGGCATTGACCCTTGGACTTCCCTCTACCGTCACACAAAGTTTCATTCACGTGCATCGGTTAGTCTGGCCGCGACCATTGTTAGAAGCGGATCGTGTTTCTGAGCTCCGTCGGAATAATGCTGAGTGCTAATGCAGAACAACGTGCTAACATCAAATTCCTCACAAAACTTGGAAAATCTGCCACTGAAACTTACAATTTGTTGACAGAAGTATATGGTGATCAGTGTCTATCTCGCACGCAAGTTTTCGAGTGGTTTAAGAAGTTTATGGAGGGTAGGAAAAACGTCGGGAACGATCCAAAAT
>NW_019723298.1:855334-859845 GCF_002891405.2 Cryptotermes secundus
AGTAAGTAAGTAAGTAAGTAAGTAAGTAAATGATTTTAAATAATCATTAGTTATGAATCTTATGGACATCTAATAAATGAGTAATTAAGCAGTATTTAGAATGAATTACTTTTGATTGACTGACACTATCGCTACACCCTGCAGAATTTATAATCAGAGATCATAAATATATAAACTGACTTACTGTAAACTGTTTACTGAAGAATTACAATTCATTAACAGAGAACAAATGTTGCTTTACCTCCCCTAAGTTAACTGTGCTGAAGTCCAACCCAAAATCAACCAGGTCACTTCCTGAAAACGCATTGTACCTTGAGACTGAAATCATGTTCCATCATAACTAAGCCACAGTCAACCCTAAGATTCATTTTAACCAAGAGTAGTTATAACAGGGATAACTACAGTAGCAACTGAATTCCAGGTTTCAAATACCATCTCAAAGACACTCCAACTTCATGCCCTCTAGCTAAAATAGCTACACAGCTATAGGTCCCTCAGAGTTTTAGGGATGTGTTATGTTACAGTGTCATCAGTAGCTTGCCCAGATAGTGTTGAATGGTAGGATGACACATGAATCATTAACTGGAGAGGGACTGAAAAAGTTGTTATGGCTTTGACAGAGGTCTGGCATTTGCTTTGGGGGAATCAAGGAAAATCACAGAGAAACCTGTCAGGAGAGCCAGCATCTCAGCTGAGATTCAAACCAAGCAACTCCCAAATATGAATCAAGCCTATTACCACTCTGCCAACCTCTTCGATTCCTCAGTGTTCACTTCAGACATCTTCACATGATCTCAAAAGTGTTGGGTTAAACTTATGCTTGGGGTCACGCAAGACAGGTTGCTGCTAGAACCTTGTTCATTACTAGTGTTCAAGTACAGTGCGGTGGCATTTTATGCGAGGAATGCATTCCTGAAGACCACGCAGAATTCAAGATAAGTTTTATGAAACTTGGTTCATACAGTGATATTTTATTAATATTTTTTATATCACAGGATTTCAAATCCACATAAAATGCAACCACACTGTACATTTAATTAATCCTGCGAAATTTTTAATAATTTGGATTTGGTTGAGGACAAAGGAAAAGCTGGTGTAAAATCTAATTTCATTTTAAAAATGGATAAAAGCAAATATTTGTAGCAGAAGGCTAGTAGGCAGACAAACATTAAAAAATTACTGAGTAGATGCACAATTAAGCATAACAGTGTAGCATAATAAATGCGCTTTTATTAACATAAATTTTATATAACTACAGATTTAACAGTGACATCCATATAAATTCATACCCTCAACTGATGGCAGCTCCAACACTTGTGGCTTTATTAACACACAAATTCTGAAACAGAAAGGAAGTACTTATTAGGATGGGGGTTCTTCAGGTTAGCCTCTGCATTATAACTATTACCCACATCATATGCATACTGGATGGAAATGGTCTGGACACTGGCTTCAGTAGCAGAGACAGTGTAAGGACTGGTACAAAAGTAATGTCATATACAATGCAACTTAACCTTTAAACGCCGGACTTTGAAATAGTGGTAAGCTAGAGCTGGCCGGAGTTTATTTAAATGCCCGCTGCTGGTGCTCGTTTAAATGCCCGTTGCTACTCTGTGTTTAAATGTCCGTTCCTGTTAGGCGCTTAATCAATTTTAAGCGTCGTGTTTAAAAATGCTCTATCTAGCTCAATTTTTATGACAAATGGATGGAATTAACTTTCTTTATATCAGAAAAGAACATAGTGTCGCATATTATAACGGAAGATTTGAAATTTTTAATACTAAGTGTTATACTCTATTTTCAATTTTTTGTGTTTTAATTTTGATGCGTACTGCAAAAATGGTTTCCCAGTTCTTCACAGAGTTGTTCTGCATTATAAATTCATTTCTGTTTGTAACACTTGACAAATGTTATCAGTCGCTGGTGTCATAAAACAGATTGAAGCAATAAAATCATTTGGTCTTCTGCTAGCGCTGCTTACACCCTTCGGATTTTCGAATTCTTGACTGAAGGTCAGACGAATGAAAGAATGGCTATTCAAGAGAAAGCTATAGGGGTCCCTTCTTCAGTGCTAAGACCTTCCGTTAGGGCTGCAAAACCTTATTGCCCCTTCTATTTGAATGAACAGACCGCTGCATCATGGCTGAGATACAGAGCGTGATCTGTTTTGTGTGCGTTCGTAGTGAAATCGAATACTGTAGTTTCATTTGAACCTATATATACATCAAGAAGGTAACAACAAAAAAGGTAGGTACATCGAATTTTACAATATATTTTTAACATACCTATCTGCAGAATCTGCAATAAAATTACTGGATTGTGGATAAGTTTTGGCATAACTCATACGTATATTTCTATTTGCTGTTGTTCAGTTAGGTATTATTTTAATTCCTCTATTAAGTTTTACTCAAGTCGGTCTGGTAATTACTACATTTAAAAATAAATATTTAGGACTGTGCATGCGCTTCTACTAGCGGCGTGTGCTTGCGCTTTCACTAGCGGAGTTTAAATACCCTGGGATTTGATGTGGTTAGCGTCAAACAGATGACAACCACCCGCGGGTCGCCTTCATAAGAAAGGATATCAAGAAACCTTCCTCTCTTCCTTATTACCCTACCCCGGACGGCAAAATCTCAAGAAAATTTCCAACTACAAAGCCTTTGCCACATTTCCATCCGCGTTGAGGCATATAGAGCACAGAGTGGCCTTACGCAATGTCACAACTGCCAACAGTTTGGCCACGTCTGGGCTAATTGTAAGCAACCTCCCCGTTGCATATGGTGCGGGGGTGGCCACTTGCACAAAGAGTGCCCAGAGAAAGAGAACACTGCCTCTACTCCAGCTTGTTGCAATTGCCAGTTGAAGGAGGGAGAGAAACCACATCCCGCCAACTATCGGGGCTGCAGACACGCGAAGGAGGAACTGCAGAGGAGGAAATCGCAGAGAGCACCCAAAACCACAAGGGGGAAGGGTGTTCTCCTCGAATGTCGTTACCTCTGGAGTCTCCTTCGCGGCAGTGCTCCGAGGCAGCACATCGCAGGAGCAGCGACTTCAGACTCGCCAAATACCAGTGGCAGTTCCTGCAGCAGCCACGAAACCGAGCGTCCCGGTCCCTATACAGGATCAACAAACAGGTCAGTCAATTCGGGCTCCAATTGTGAACAGTCAACCCCTCGACAATGTGTTGAGAGTTGTGACTATAGTACAGCACATTATGACAGAATTCAGTGGTGCTGTATCAGAGGAAGAAAAAATATTGGCAATCACAAAATTTGTATTAAACCTAATGAACCAAAATGGCCACTAGAGTTCATAGGCCCCTCAAAGTCATAGGCAGCTCTATGAGGTCAGTGAACAGCTGCAAGATCTACACGTAGATGTGGCCCTGTTTTCAGAGACACATCTGAAACCTCATGATAGGTTCTTTATTCCAAATTACAACTTTTATAGAATCGACCGCTACTCGGGCAGAAAAGGCGGAACTGCCGTTGCAGTTAGAAGAGGTATTCCCTATAACCATGTAGACTTACCACCCCTTGTTTCAGTAAAAGCGACAAGGGTCTGCATACCAATTGGTAATAGTGAAGTGCTGCTTGCGGCTCTTTATAAATCTCCAGGCAGAACCTGGAGTGAACTAACACCAATGAGCTCTTCAGCTTTAGACGTAAGACTATTTTGGCAGGTGATGTGAATGCTAAACAGCCATTTTGGAATAGCAGAGTTTCAAACCCTTCAGGCTTGAAACTCATTGATTTATTTGATAAGAGTTATTTCGAAATCTCAGCACCACAGTGCCCCACTCATTATTCCCCTGCGGGAAATGGTGACGTGTTAGACATTGTGATTCACAAAAATATCAGAGTGTCAGATGTCATCGTCTCTGATATTGTGGACTCAGATCACCTACCAGTAGTATTTCACATACTGAATCACGTTAAAATTAGGAATCTTTCGGAACCCATTGAAAAATTTAGAGATTGGGAGCGGTTTCAAAGCCTCGCTTCTGAATTAATATCACCTAAACTAGAAATTAAGTCGGGGTTAGAAGCCGATAAAGCGGCACGCGAATTTGCAGCCTCTATTCCTTCGGCATATAGGTTGTCGACAAGTAAAGTTACACTTTTGGACATAAACAACGATCTTCCTGGTCTAGATCGTTTGATAACATATAAACAGAGGCTACGAAAACTGAGGCAAGAAACCAGGGATCCAGCGTGTAAAACGGCAGTCAATTGGGTCACCAGATCAATCAGGCGAATGACCCGTAAAAAGACACTTGAACGGTGGGAAACAAATATACGAGGTATATCGTAGGTAACGCTGAAGTCACACCTCAGAGTATATGGCCCATTGTGAAATCTCTCCTTAAGAGAGACGCAACAAGGGCACCAACTGCTATTCATGGTTCTTCTGGCCTTAAATTTTATCCTTCTGAAAAAGCCAACGAAATTGCCGACTGTTTAGAAATTCAGTTCACGCCACATGACCTGTGCGACGAAAACCATAAACAG
>NW_019723298.1:862593-867251 GCF_002891405.2 Cryptotermes secundus
AGGGCATAATATGCTGTACAATGCCTGGATTGACAGAGGCCTTGTATATATTGTACATAGAAATAGTAATTAAGACTAGAATTAAATTGTAAACATATGTCAGTACTTTCAATGGACTGACTAAGACTGACAAATGACAGACCCGACCTCTCGTCAGAGAGGGCGCCCCAAATGGACAGGACAGCAACTTTCACAAGGAAGAGAACATCTGGTCATGAGCCCCAGCTGGGGCTCGATACCAAGACAGACAGACTGACCGTCAGTTGCAACATGACTTTGACTTTGAAACGAGCAGTTCATCCCGAGACAGCAGCTCAGTCAGAGGCATCACCTCTTCATGGCGACCAGGCAACCGAAGTAGTAGTCGAAAGTCTCCAGCGACCAGGCAGCGAACGCAGCTGCCGCAACTCCAGCAAGCGGCCGAGGCAGCACTATATCACCGTCCCGACAGGCCAGCTGGACGGCCGTAAGACTCCGCCTACTACGGAGGAACGAATTCTGCCGGCACACTCGCAGTGGAACGAACAGTGAGATTAGGCAAATAGCCAGCGTGTGTGGTGAACATTAATAACGACTCCACATTTGTGACCCCGATAAAGTATGGCGACCGTTGACAGCACAACACCAACCGAGTCCCCGAGAGTGACCGTGCGGCTCCCGCCATTCTGGGCCGAGCAGCCTGCCATATGGTTCGCCCAGGCTGAGGCACAGTTTTCATTGGCCAATATCAGAAACGAAAAAAAAAACACATTTTATTATACAATCTCGCAGCTGGACCGACGTTATGCGGAAAGCGTTGCGGACATCATCACCGACCCGCCCCAACATAGCCCCTACACCACGCTCAGGGCCGAGCTCGTGGGGCGGCTGACCCCCTCAAAGGAGCAACTTATCCACCAACTCATCACGGTCGAGGAGATGGGCGACCGTAAGCCTTCGCAGTTCTTGAGGCATCTCAGAACCCTCGTCCGTGACATGCCCGAGTACATTCTGCGCACCATCTGTTCCAGTCGGCTGCCCCCCCCACACAAGGACCATGCTCGCCTGCCAAAATGAGTGCAGTTTGGAAGCCGCAGCCCGCTGCGCAGACCGCATCACTGAGGTCGCACCGCAACCGGCGCTTGCTAGCGTTGGACCATCATCCAACGCCGCACTCAGGCAAGAGATAGAGGACCTCTCCCGACAGGTGGCAGCACTCTGGTCAGAACAGAACCGCCCCCGCAACAGCTTCAGAGACCCTCCGCCCAACTCCAAAGAGCATCCTCCCAGCTCCAGAGATCCCCGCTACAGCACGAGGGACCCCATACCGTTCCCAGGAATCGCCGCACACACGGCAGATCCCCTTCCCGAGACGACCCCGGAACCACTCTTTGCTGGTACCATCGTCGATTCGGGCCCCTGGCACAAGGGTGTACCCAACCCTGCGACTACCACCAGCATGGAACCTAAAGCAGCAGACACCACCGGCGGCACATGTCTGCTCTATAACATGTCTCTTCATCGCCGACAAGTATAGCAAGCGGCAGTTCCTTGTCGACACCGGTTCCGACCTGTGCGTATACCCCCGCAGGCTTGTTCCGCGACGGAAGGAGAGCGTAAACTACTACCTCTGCGCTGCTAATGGCACTACCATCCACACCTACGGATGGCTGCCTCAGCCTCAAATTGGGTCTCCGCCGAAAATTCACGTGGCGTTTCATAGTGGCCGACGTCAACCATCCCATCATCGGTGTGGACTTCCTCTACCATTTTGACCTCTTGGTGGACTGCTGAAACGAGCGTCTCATGGACAGGATCACGACGTTATCCGTACGGGCTCAAGCCGCCAGCATGCAGATCTCGAGCGTGAAGAACAACACTGGCAGCACACCGGTCGACAGCCTCATCGCCGAATTCCCAGACCTCACTCACCCAGCCGGACGCCAGCGCGAAGTCCGCCACAGCACCGTGCATCACATACGGATGATACCAGGCACACCAGTGACCTGCCGACCACGGCGGCTAGCACCAGACCGGCTAGCCATCGCCAAGTCAGTGTTCGACGTCATGCTGCGCGATGGCACAGCTCGCCGCTCTGAAAGCTCCTGGTCCTCGGCCCTGCATGTCGTTCCCAAAAAAGAAAACGGTTGGCGTCCTTGCGGCGACCATAGAGCACTCAACGCCCGGACAATCCCTGACCGCTACCCAGTCCCGCATATCCATGACTACTCACATCAGCTCCATGGCTGTACTATTTTCTCCAAAATCGACCTTGTACGACCCTACAACCAAATTGCCGTCAATCCCGGCGACATCCAGAAGACGGCCATTACCACTCCTTTCGGCCTGTTCGAGTTACCATTCATGTCCTTCGGTCTGCTCAATGCCACCCAAACCTTCCAACGGTTTATGCACAACATTCTGCGGGGACTCGACTTCTGTTTCGCATACCTGGACGATATCCTCGTATCATGTTTAAATGTGACAGAACCATGTTTAAGGATCACAGGAAGTGATCGGATGTTAACAGGGGATCCAATAGGGGTTAGCCAATACCATGAGAATCACCCTTGGATCATAGAAAATGATCGTATAGGAGTCGTAAGAAACAATTCGGAAGAATCTATAGGGGATGATTCCTTGGGACACTATGAGATATATGAAGATAGTCCGCAATTAACAGGATAGTTAACGGTCGCTCTTCTGGATACAGGATCACAGATATCATTGGTAAAAGAATCTTCGGTGATAGGATTTAATAAAGAAACAGGGAGAGAACTTAAAATATGTGGGATAACAAGAAAACAACTGGACGTAAAGGGCCAAGTACAATTAAATATTTTGAACACATTATAACCTTTAAGTGAAATGTGCTATGTTGTTGACAGTTTGCCAAGAGATTTAGACATAATTTTGGGGCAAGATTGGTTGGAAAATGAGGGTTATGTTTTTCAAAAGAAAACACCAGTCCTAATACTCCCGTATAATGAACAAACAGTAAAGTGTAAAACACAAGAGAAATGAGTTCGTTTTATTGAACATCCAAGTTCTTCAACCAGGTTTAATTTGTGCAGCTAGTCTGGTGTACTGTGAAAATTTTGAATTTCCATGTTTGATCTATAATTTAAGAAGCAGTGCTGCGGCAGCAGAATGTGAAAGTTGAAATTCACGTTCACGGAGATTTTCATTGGATTTGATGTATAGACAGTTGAATCGACCTGTGATCCAATTATCTGCTTATTGATACCTCCTGTTTTAATGTTATTCTGCCAAGAGGTGTTCAATCTTACAAGGATCCACTTTCCAGAGGGTTTCCCCACAGAAATTTGTTATGAATGTTTTGTGCCCTGTAATGCTTCCTATTTGTGAGGCTACCGAAGTGTCAGAAATTCCGGGTGATATATTTATAGTTATGTCACTGTCCTGAATTGCTGAGACGTGATCGTTCTTGGGTTTAAATATCTTCCTGATAATTTTGTTTGTCTTGTGATGAGTAGGTAATAAATATGTGACACCATGGAGTAGGTGTTGTGATGAATGAGAAATATTAACGTCTGTGACCCAAGTTAGAATGGTTTCTGTTATGGAGCATGGTGGTTTCATACTGTTAGCTTCGGGTGTTTGAGTTGCATTGCACGCAATTCTTTTAATCATAAGAGCACTCGCTCTTACAATTACACAATTCACAGTCTCACAACTACTGCCATCGGCAGTATCACAGTTACTTCTCCTGCTGTAGATTCACTCAATAACAATGGACTTGAACTCACCCCATGAATGCTAGACTGCAACTGACTGGTTACTCAAAGTCAAAGTCACATACCGACTGACGGCCTGTCAGTCAGTAAGTCTTGGTGTCGAGCACCCTCCTGCGGCTGTTGACCAGATATTTATTATTGTTTGACAGTTACGGTCTTATTTCTGTGGGGCGCCCTCTCTGACGAGAGGGTGGGTCTGTCCTTTGTATATGCTGCTAGCCCTTGCCAGCGCGGTTTTTCTTGGGTCCGAGTCCCTTGGGACTCGCTACCATATTTTACTGTCTCAGATTTGAGACTTCCCTTTTCGTCGCCTCCTACGACTCGCAGGGTGACGGTGGAGGTAATCAACCACTCTCGTTATGTAGCTTCCGCACTGACAACACAGAAAACAGTTACGCGATAGCTACCACGGTTGCATAAACGCCGTGTTTACAGGCGTTGCTGGGGAACGCTGCCGAGAGTTATTTATTGCTGAGTAGTAACCACGGTGTCCCCTATTACGTCACTGCGGGAAGTGCTGTTACACAACCGCGGTGGAGGGGACGGAGTGTTGACTGGCCTGTTACCGTAGCAGCGGCAGTTGCTCCGATGCTGTTACGTCACCGCTGGAGGGTTGCGCCATCCACGTCACAATGTGTTATTAAGTTTGCCATATAGTCTTGTGCATTACTGAAATGAAAGATGAATATCAGATTTCCAGTATTCTTTAATAAGATATGTCCAGTACTGTAGTGGAAGATGAATATCAGATTTCCAGTATTCTGTAAGATATGTTATAAAAGTAAAGGTATCCCTGTAACAGGCCATGGAGGCCCGTAGGTTTGTAAGATGTTGATGCTCCCACATTTTCTAGACAGTCGGCTTGTAGATGGCGGTAAGGTTGTCAGCCTTACACACAGGCCACCCTTTACCTCCCCCCCC
>NW_019723298.1:867269-872048 GCF_002891405.2 Cryptotermes secundus
TTTCTGTTAGAGGCTAAGTCGACCCCAGGTCCATATTGCGGCTGGAAGGATTAGGTAAATTGAAAAAATTCACCCGGTTGGGAATTGATCCCGTGACCTTCCAGCTTGTATTACATTTACCATTTATTCTTGTCCATTACTGAAGTATTTCCAGTATTCTGTATGATGTGTTATTAATTTTGTCAAATAATCCTGTCCAGTACTGCAATGTAAGATGAATACTATATTTCCAGTATTCTATAAGATATGTTATTCATGTTGCATTTTAGCGTCCTGTTGCACTGATTCGTATCCATAATTTGTATATATTAACCGTCTTTTAGTGCATACAATTTCACTTGTCACTTCACACTACATGTTTCGGCATCATTCTGCCATCCTCAGGTGTATTAATCACGTTAAACCATTGCACTGCCTTCCATCAAGTGTCCATTTATAAAATGAAATAAAATGTGTGTTCGTCGTTATTCAATAATAAAATTTATATATTAAAACTTGTTAAGATCTATCATCTTACATGTCGTATATCAAACTCGTGTGTAATGCCATTCAACCACTATGGGAGTCGTTCTTCTTATGTTTTAATTATGTATATACTGTGTGTTATAATGTGTCTTTCTTATATGATTGCGTGCGTTGTATTGAGGGGGAAGGGGAGACGCATAGGGTGGTATGGTAGCATTTTATTTTATTGATCATGCTGTCGGTGCTGGTGGCCATTTATGATTTAGTCAAGGTACGTCTGCGGCGAGATGGCAGCAGTAATGCCATGTGACGTCACCGCGGCCATGTTGCAAGCCGTTAACGAAGAGGACGAAGAGTGTCCGCGAGGTGATGTGTTTTCTGTACAGTCAAAAATGGAAACGAAGCTGTCAATCGCTGTTAATTGGGTGAACAGCGTGTAATATTTTTGTTTAAGTCCCATTCTTACGTAATAATATGTCAGCTATGTTAACTGCAGATTGGTGTCCACTTGGAAGGGACACCTACTTCAGGTAACAAAATTGATAGTGATGTCTGCCTGATGGTTTTCGTGTAATAACCTAGAAGTATATATACGAAATCAAAATCACGGTACTTAATAATGCATATTATGTCGGTCGTTGTAATTTTTATTTATCACTGCAGCGTATTTAACCAAAAATAATTTTTTGTTGTTAATATTTCACTACAAATAAAAGAAAGACCAGGTCACACAGCCCTGGAATGGACCCTCTTTCACGGGATTTTGATTGCGAAATAAATAAAGCACGGCTTGAAAGATGCAGCAGATACAACAGCCTTTCCTTCACGCAGGTTTAATCTACAAAACTTTATCAAGTTAATTCATAAAATAATATATAATGACAAAAGATCTAGGTCAGACAGAAACCAATACCCTGTGCAACCCCAGTCAGTTGTTATTGAATTTGGAATTCAATTAATGTTAAAAGACTGAATACAGTTCATTCTAACCTAGCTAACGCCACTCTTGTTACTAAAGTTGTTACACTCATTACTAGATTTAAATAATAAATATTGAAAATAACTGGACAGAGCACATAATAATAATAATTTTATTTAACATTCACCACAGTTACAAATTGTAACTTTCGAACAAGTCACATATACAACTCTTCCAGTCTAATTGGTCTCCTGCCAAATCAATTGAACGTCATCATATATCACATAACATAACATTCAGTTACAATTAAAATCATACTCTTGGTATAATTAAAATATATTAGGTACAATCAAATTTACGACTACCTCCGTTATAAAAAACAAGGTCATCTTACTATATATATCTTAATTACCACCATCATATTCTTAAACTTAAAACCTATTATATCAAAATAATTCACAAAAGATAAAATTCAATTTAGATAACGATTAAATAATTTGGAGTGCAGTCTCTTTTAAGACTTCCATTCCCTTTATAGGCTGAATCATATTAAAAACTTCACCTAATTACTAGTCATTTTACTTACACTTAAATCTGTTTATCAAGGAGAATCTTGTTCATTTAACTGTCCTTCTGAGAGGAACTCGTGCAAATTATACAATGGGTGTTCCAGTAAATATCTTTTGAGTCTATGTAGGAATTCTCTATCCGCTTTTACCATTCATAGTTCCAAAGGTAGTCTATTATAAAGCTTAATAGCCCTATTTGTAACACCCTTCTTGTATGTTAAGGTATTGTAACTTTGCATTTGAAGGTCTTCTTTCTTTCTCGTGTCATACTTATGTAGGTCAGAGTTTTCTGTGGTGTAAATGTTATATATCTTGAAATAATGTAACACCTCTAAAATATACAAAGATGTTGTATTTTAGCGTCCTGTTGCACTGATTTTCGTCCATGATATATATACAGTGTCCGTCTTGTAGTGCGCTCAGTTTCACCTGTTATTTCACAACATGTTTCGGCACCATAGTGCCATCATCAACGCCCGCAGCCAAAAAGGGAACACACATCACGAGACATGATACACACGGAGTATAAAAGGAATGACTCCCATAGTGGAGGAACCATGCGCGGGTTTTGAATTGGGATAGATAAGGTGAATATCTTAACAAGATTTAAGTATATAAAAATGTATTATAGCTGACGAATATTTTAAACTACTTTTTAAATATCATTTGTTTCATTCTGGTCCATCACACTAACAATTATAAATACACAACACTCCATCTAATGTGACATATAAGTTTTTACTACATGAAAACTTATCTCCCTCCTCATGTGCTAGACAGGCGGCAAAAATCTGCCCCATACAAGAAGGATGATAGGAGCATGGACACGAACCTACGTGGTTTAAAAATTTTAACTATTGACAAAAAATTTTTAAATAACATCTATAAACTTTTAAAAACTTTACAACACCAGAAAGCTGCTGTGATTGTGAAATGTTCGACTTTGTGTCAACTGTGTGTTATAGGATATATGTGAATGTATTTTAAATCAAAATACCTATTGTGATGGTGGTTTCCATTTCGTAATGATGTTCCCTCTGAAGATGGTCGGACAGGACCGAAACATGTAAGGGAAATAAGTTTTCATGTAGTAAAAACTTATATGTCATATTAGACGGAGTGTTGTGTATTTATACTTTTTAAATAATTTTACATTGACATAATGGCAAGCAATGCAATAGTTTAATATAAATGGAGCACCTAATGATGGCACTATGGTGCTGAAACATGTTGTGAAATAACAGGTGAAACTGAGTGCCCTACAACACGGACACTGTATATATATCATGGATACAAAGATCATCATCATCATCTGTAATCTGTCAGACAACAGGTCCATAGTCTCTTCCAAAACAATTCATCCACTTAATGCAATCTAGAGCTTTCTCCTTCAAATGACAGTATCCTCTTCTGTCCCCAAGGTCATCCAGCATCTTCTTACGTCTTCTTCCTCGTCTTCTTGTCACTTCTATCTGCCCCTCTATCTTTCCTTCAATAACTTCTTTTAGAAGGCAGTTTCTGCGTAAAACATGACCAATCCAATTAGCCTTCCGTTTTCTTATTTCATGTAGGATATTCCTCTGCTCACTGACTCTAATTAACACTTCTTCATTTCTCACATAATCGGTCCAACTGATCTTCTCCATTCTTCTCCAACACCACATTTCGAAACTTTCCAGATGTTTCTGATCTACTGCCCTAAGTGTCCATGTTTCAGCCCCATACAGAGCTATGCTCCAAATGTAGCATTTCACTAGTTTCTTCCTCAAATTTAAGTCCAATTTGCTGGTAAAAAGATTCTTCTTCTTGCTAAATGCAGCTTTTGCCATGGCAATCCTGGATTTAATTTCACAAGTACACCTTCCATCATCTGTTAACAAGCTACCCAAATATTTAAAACATTTCACATTCTCCAGTTGTTTTTGGTCTATCTTTATTGTGACTGGGGTTGGTTGTCTCGAAATTTTCATTACTTTTGTTTTCTCCACATTCATTTCCATGCCATAGCACCTTCCAATTTCAATTAGTCTATCAATCATGCCCTGTAGCACAGTTTCTTCCTTAGCCATTAACACAAGGTCATCTGCATATTTCACAGTTTGAATAATTTGCCCTCCTACTTTGAAGTCACCGAGCCCATCCAGAGCTTCCTTGGTAAGGCATTCGCTGTACAAGTTGAACAGAATTGGTGATAAACAGCATCCTTGTCGAACTCCTCTTCCAATCTGCACACTTCCTGTCTCCCCCCTGTCCAGTCGTACTCTAACTTTCTGATCCATGTACAATTTGCTAATCAATCTTCTTTCACACCAATCGATACCTGTTTCCTTTAGGATCTGCATTAATTTGGTCCAGTTTACCCGGTCAAATGCCTTCTGCCAGTCTATGAAGCAAACACACAGTTCTTCATCTATCTCCAAAGTTCGTTCCGCTATAATTCTCATCATCCCAATTGCATCCCTGGTTCCTTTTCCTCTTCTAAATCCAAACTGATCTTCTCCAAGTACATCCTCTATTTTCCTTTCAATTCTTCTTTTAAGTATCTTTGCTATTATCTTTGCTGTATGTGCAATAAGGCTTATTGTGCGATAGTCACTGCATTTTGTAGCTTTTGTCTTTTTCTTTAAGGCAAACATTGTCACTTCTGTAAAGTCCTTGGGCCACTCCCCAGTTTCATAGATTGTGTTAGTGTTTTCAAACCACCTCCCAGTAACTTAAGCACATCTCCAGGTACATCATCATCTCCTGTAGCCTTTCCCTTCCTCATTTCCTTGATAGCTTTTTCCACCTCACTTTGTAAAATATATGGTCCTTTCTCGTCTGTAT
>NW_019723298.1:872160-872488 GCF_002891405.2 Cryptotermes secundus
TGGGAGTCTTCGATGCCAATATTTTGAATCCCACGATTCTCTTTCCATCCTAGTTCTTTTGTCTTCATGTACATCAAATCATAACATCCTGTTCTTTGAAATTCTATAATCTCATTACATATCTTGTCAAGATATTCCCTTTTGGCCCTGTCCATGGCTCTTTTCAATTCATTCCTCAGTCTCCTGTATTTCCTTCTGCCTTCTTCATTGTTTACATTCTTCCTTTTCCATCGCTCCTCCATTTTACTCATCATTTCCTGTGTAACCCATGGTTTTCTTACTATCTTCTCAACTTTACCAACCAAATCACTGATAGTATCTAGCATGC
>NW_019723298.1:872499-873090 GCF_002891405.2 Cryptotermes secundus
ATTGTTCCACTGCACTTCAGCATTTCCGCTTTCACCTTCAATTGCACCGAGTTTCTCTTCTAGGGTCTCCTCCACGCTTTGTCTGTGAGCACATAAGTTCTCCAAATCCCATCTAGGTCTGCGCTTTTAAAATCTTATAATTTTCTTCAACCCGGTTCGTAACTTGGCAACGAGTAAGTTGTGGTCAGAGTCAATATCTGCCCCAGGCATGATCTTCACATCCTTTACACTGTTTCTGAATCGATGTTTCACAAGGATGTAGTCCAGCTGATGCCTCCTCCAATCCCCGGGTGCCTTCCATGTGTAAATTCTTCTCTTTGGCTTCTTGAACCAAGTGTTGGTGACAATCAGTCCATTTCATTCACAAAAGTCAATAAGCATTTGACCCCTGTGATTCCGTCTTCCTAGTCCATGTGATCCAACAATATTCTGATTTGGTTCATCTCCAGCAATGCTATTCCAGTCTCCCAATATGATGCTGTTTGTGTCACCTCTTCCATCTTCCTGAAGAATTTCTTCAATTGTGTCATACACTTTTTCCACTTCATCATCTTCATACTCTGATGTTGGCATGTACACTTGCATAATCAG
>NW_019723298.1:873097-873931 GCF_002891405.2 Cryptotermes secundus
TTAACTTCAGAGCAATAATCTGTCATTACAAACAGTCTTCTTAACAACACTCCTCACTACACTTTTATGCACCACTATTGCCACAACTCTTTCAGCCCGTTCACCTCCGGAATAATACACTGTATAATCACCACTTCTTATTTCGCCTTGTCCTTTCTATTGCAAAGTACTGTCCATGAGCATCTACACATTTTTCCCACCGACTCTCCCATGCCCGGTACGCCCCCTCAAAGGCCTCGACGGGAACCTCATTTAAAGCTGTTGTCACGGCCGCTTGGATAGCCTGAATGCTTTCAAAACGGCGTCCTTTGAGTGCAGTCTTGATCCTCGGGAACAAAAAGAAGTCGGCCGGAGCTAGGTCGGGGCTGTAGGGTGGCTGCGGCAGCGTTGCCACGTGGTGCTTCGCCAGGAACTCACGGACGAGCAGAGACGTGTGGCTGGGCGCATTGTCATGATGCAGCCGCCAGTTAGCGGCGATGTCTTTTCGCACGCGGATGACCCTTTTCCTTAATCTTTCTAGAACATCCATGTAGTAGGGAGCGTTGACGGTCTGTCCTTGGGGTAAAAATTCTTTGTGAACCATACCCTTGGCGTCGAAAAAGACGATGAGCATTGTTTTCACTTTGGATTTGCTCATCTTCGCCTTCTTCGGTTTCGGGGAAGGTGAGGTGTGCCATATGATAGAGCAGACTCCCCGTACACTTGCTTAAGCAGTTCGTGAGTTTCGGCAGCTTTTTTGTTGAGCTTTGTGCAGAACTTGACTGCCCAACGTTGTTTGAAAGTATCCGCCATCGCGCGCCGTGACGTGGTCACAAAACACAGGTGCACTAAATC
>NW_019723298.1:874005-926570 GCF_002891405.2 Cryptotermes secundus
AACTGGTTCCAGCGTGCTCCGACCAGTAGGAGCACGGGGAAAAATATATTTCATGACTTTTAGGACACACCTTGTATATCCTTTGATAACTACTGATATAGCTTACTATTTCAGTTGGCAAAGCTATCCTCCGTTTTAAATTGTTTAAAAACCTCATTTTCCGGCAAGATATTTTTATTCCTTTTGATATCCATTTCATATTCTTAGTATTTCTCTTTATTACTGGTTTCAGTGGAAATACTTGATTAAAATAGTCTAAGAATTTTTTGTATAAATTGCTTATATGTCTCATTTACACACCTTTCCACATATATTTCCCCCCAAGATTCACTAGTCAACAAAGTTATAAATTTAGCAATATTGTCCTTGGTATACTTTCTTTTTAAAGCTTTTTTTCTCTCATTTTTACCTTTGTCTATTAATACCCATAAAATCTTGGCCAAATGATCTGAATATCCCATATTTATAATCTCAATGTAATTCTTGTTAAACTGTTTGTTTAACACCAATATATCTAACATTGATTCTGAGCTACTAGTAACTCTTGTTGGACTGGAGACTATATTTATTAAATCATAAGATACTAACAAATTTTTCAATGACTGGACCTGCTCATTTTCCTGGGGCATGTTTATATTCCAGTCTCCACAGATTATTAATTTTTCTTGTTTTTGTGTATTCTCTCAATGAGAGATTCGAGTTTCTTCAAAAATATTTTCACATCACCTTGAGGTGAATTGTAAAGACATATCAATACCCATTTAAATTTTTCAATTTCCACACCTGATATCTCAAAAGTTTTTTCACTACTCAGTTCATTTAAAAACGTGACTTCCCTTACGTTCACCTCTTTGTTTACAAATATACATGATCCACCACTCTTACTTTGCTTTCTACAAAGTTTACTAACCAGTTTAAACTATCTCTTTCTACCAAGGTTAGTGAGAATTGGTCCAACCAATGTTATGTAAAGCACAGTATATTTACATCCTGCAAGCTAGAATTTAAAAGACTGTCAATTCCATAACATGATAGTTATGTCTTAAAAAATTATGGATATTTCATATTGAATCCATTATATACGTGGGGCAATCCAAAAGTTTCCGAAATTAGAATTTTGCGCGCAAATGGTTATGAGTACATTGAAATAGTGCTAAGTGTCTCCTCACACGTCCTTCTTGAATCAGTGTGGCAAGCGGCGTCGAGTTGAGTGGTTGGGTTTATTGTTGGTGAACGTATTTCCATTGTTATGTTTCCGTGAGTTTGCGGTTTTGCGATGGCTGACCTGAGAGAGCAGCGTTTTGTTTCAAACTTGGGAAAACTGCTGCAGAATGTCACAAAAGTTAGGGATCTGATTCTGCAAGATCGTAGACTGACCATCCAAGACCTCTGTAACACCTTGGGACTAAGTTATGGTACATGTCAATGAATTTTGTCAGAGGAACTGAACATGAGGAGGATTGCGGCAAAGTTTGTGCCACGACTGCTGCAAAATGAACAGAAGCAGCATCGCTTGGAAGTCTGCAGGGAACTTCAGGAACAGCTTCGGGAGGATCCAAACTTTCTTTTGAAGGTTGTCACTGGTGACGAAAGTTGCATTTATGGCTACGACCCTGAAAGCACGCAGCAGTCGTCGCAATGGAAGAGCCCTTCTTCACCTCAGCCAAAAAAAGCTCAACAAGTCAAGAGCAACATTAAGTCCATGTTGATCTTTTTTTTATATTGACGGGATTGTTCATAAGGAGTTCATCCTCCCTGGTCAGACAGTCAATAAAGAGTTGTATCACGATGTTCTAAGGCGTTTGAGGGAGGACACGAGGAAGAAACGTCCAGAGAAGTTGCGCATGAACATCTGGGTACTCCACCATGAGAATGCACGACTGCATACGGCTTACATTGTGCAGGAATTTTTGGCTAAAAACAAGATGGCAGTTGTTCCCCACCCACCGTACTCGCCAGACTTAGCTCCATGCGACTTCTTTCTCTTCCCCAAGATGAAAATCAAGTTGAAGGGGCGAAGATTTGATACAGTTGAGAAAATTCAAGAGGAAACGCAGACGGTACTAAACACCCTAACAAAGAAAGACTTCCAGGGTGCATTTGAAAAGTGGCAGAAACGCTGGAATCGGTGTATGCGCTCCCAAGGGGACTACTTTGAAGGTGATGGTGCAGAATAAGATCTAGGTAAGATGTAATAGTTTTTATTAATATATTTCGGGAACTTTTGGATTGCACCACGTATCTTTTATAACTTTTTATGACATATCATCATCTTCATGGATTACACCATGTTTCATTCATGTCATCCTCTTGAAGAGTATGGTCACTCCAACAGTAAAAATGTATGTGTACTTATATTTTATAGTCAGTTAAAGTACTGTGTATTAAGTTCATAATGTATTAGCTCATAAACTTACATGTGCAGTAACTACTGACTGCAGAATCATACACATTTCTGACATTTCTGTATTCAGGATGCACTAGGTCATGGCGTATGTAATATTTCCCCAAAATGAAATCATGCTGAAAGATTATTTAAAAGGTTCATTATTCATGAATTGTTATGAAGGTGGAAAAGTATCTGAAATATTCCTTAAAATATTTTGCAGTACTCTTGAAATCCAATTTGGAAATTATGTAACTTATTATTTTGACTAAAAGACATGTTTTTGAGTGAATGGGAAAAGAAAGAGAGTGGATGTTTATAATTTATGGAAGATCCTTTAATAATAAAGTTATTAAAAGAGCACTAAATTTTATTTCTTTGAGTTTGGTTGCTTGGTCCAGAAGTGAATTTCCAGCTGTGTCAGGGTTATGATTTTGCGACTTACACAAAGCCTTTGACTGTGTCAATCATGATATACTTATCAAAAAATTAGAGTTTTATGGAATAAATGGCAAGTTTGGTTCCTTAATTAAATGTTACCTGAATAGAAGATATCAAATGGTAACCCTTGGCCCTAACGGTTCTATTAATAGCTTGTCTAGTTGGGCAGAAGTAAAATTTGGTGTACCCCAAGGTTCAATTCTTGGCCCACTTATTTTCCTCTTGTATATAAATGACATAACTAAGGTTTCAATTAATGGAACAAACATATTCTTATATGCAGACGATACAAGTATAATAGTGACTAATCCGGAATACGCTGACTACAAATCAACCATGACCAGAATATTTTGCAATATTAATACATCGTTCAGAACCAGTCTGTTAAAATTAAATATTCATAAAACCCACACTCTCCACTTCACTTTAATGAACTATGAGGATCATACTATGCATAATAATAGTGATCAAAATTTACTGACTAACTTAGAGTGTATCAAATTTTTAGGCCTAAATATTGATAATAGGCTGTGTTGGAAGAATCATATTGATTACCTTGTTACTAAATTTAGTTCTTCTTGCTTTATTATGAGAACAGTTAAGCCTATGATATCATTAAGTAGCTTAAGAATGATTTATTTTGCTTATATACATTCTGTGATGACATATGGAATTATCTTCTGGGACAATTCTTCATACATGACAAAACTTTTTATGATTTAAAAGAAAGTTATAAGGATTATGATGGGATTAAAGAAAAGAAATTCATGTAGAGACTCTTTCAAGGAAATGAAAATTCTGCCTTTGTGTTCTCAATACATATATTCCTTAATGCAACACACTATAAATAACATACATTTGTTTACAAGAAATACGGAGGTTCATAATATTGGTACCAGACAGAATGTTAACCTATTTCCACCGAGTACTTCTGTTATTAAAGTTCAAAAGGGTGCATATTATTCAGGTATAAAAATCTACAATCATCTGCCTAAAGAGCTGAAACAATTATAATTGTTTCAGCTATTAGATAATTATCTAATAGCCAGAAATCCTTTGAACGTTCCCTAAAAAGATTTGTACATGCTAACTCTTTTTATGCATTAAATGAGTATTTAATTACAAATGTACATAAATTTGAATGTTTTAACGCCACATTTTAATATAGTTGGTAGGGAGATGTGAGGGGTTGTATTGTGGTTACTTGTGACTTATGTCTGTTAATCAGGATATTATCTTTTTGCCTCGTATTGTTGTATGTGTTAGATAGTTAATGTGGGTGATCTTCGTTGTGTGGCTTGTGTGACTTTGCGTATGTGTTTGGTAACTATTTCCACATCCTGGGTCTGTTGCCTGTATGGATGTTTATGGAAAATGGAGGATGTGTATGTATGTATATGATGAGTCCTGTATCAATGTATTTTGATTTATGGGAAAATGAAGTAAAGAAAGCATTTAATTCAGTTAATTTGGGTGAAAATGTATTAATTTTAACTTTTTATAGTAATACTCTTTTTAAATTATGTTTAATAATTATAATTGTAATAAGTTTTTTTTTCTATTGTCTGTGTTAGTTGACTAGTGTGTGTGATTTTGCTTGTGTGACTTATGTAATTTATTATATGTATACATCTATTATCAAAGGGACTATTTCCACATCCTAGGTTTTTTGCCTGTATGGATATATGGAAAATTAAGGAAATGAATGAATGAATGAATGAATGAATGATATCATGCTGGCTGATCAGGGTTCTTGCATACCTCAGTTGCAGTAATAGACTGGTAAGAAATGATGCACCAAATTACTTTCTGAAAATTCTCACTCATTACCATTTTCTACAGTCCATCATGGATTGCAATGGGATTGAACTAAGGTTTCCACAGCACAAAGCAACAACTGCCTCACCCGAGCATTTAAAATTTAATAGTGTTAGAATTGTCTTATAGCAATATTTGATACACAAAAGAGTGAATCTCATTTACAAACCTTAGAGCAATGAAAAATATGTACATCAAAAAATCTCTTAGGAATGAACATGAAAATTATTCATTTTCTAAAAGGTAATTGATGCCAGGACCAACAATCTAAACAGATGCCCTTAGACCAGTGGTTCTCAAACTTTTTTCCTCTGAGACCCCCCCCACAAGAGAAAATACTCTCAGGCCCACAGCCTGTTTTCTTTTTATCAGAATAGAAGTCATGGTATGTTTGACGTTTTATTCAGTTTATTTTGTTTTTTCTACATACCATTTAGCAGTTTTTCTACTCAAAATTGAAGTATCACAATATTAGGCCTACAATAACAATTAGTTTTAACACTTTCAATTAGCCAATTGAAATGAAACAATATTTAACTAACAAGTATTAATTTTTTTTCTGCAAAGAAAATCAAACATTTAAATGTCAAAGTTCAGTGTGATGGATGGGCCTGCTTTTGAGAACAATGTTTATCAAAACCTGGTGTAATATCAAACATGGCCACTCTAACTTCTTAGCAATATTTAGCCTTGAATGATAGTTTGACTTTATAGCTGCCAAAGCAGAAAAGCCTGTCTCGCACAAGTAAGTTGTTGCGAAAGGAAGCAGGATCTTCAATGCTTTTTGGCCCAAAGTTTGGAATTCCTTGCCAATATGTATCCAGAACTCCAACAAAGACAATTCCTTAAATTTACTTTTTAATGAAGTATCACTAGTGAGATCGATGAGTTGTTCTTGCTCATTTACATTCAGAGATGATGGCCCAGGAACATTTTCGAATGGATTTTTAATCCAGTTAAATTCATCAAAATCATTGCAAAAGTATTTCTCAAAATGAACTTTCAACATTATGAGATGATCAAGTAGGCAGCTTTTTATGTCCATTGGAAGTACTGGATTATCAGTGTCTTGTACCATTGACGCTAGAGTAGGGAACATGTCTAGCGTGTCACTTTCCATACTGTTTCTCCAGAGCTCTAATTTTCTCATGAATGCCTTCACTTTGTCGTTCCAAGAAAGTACAGTTGCCTCATTCCCTTGAAGTGAAGTGTTGAGGATATTTAGTTTCTCAAATATAACTGTGAGGTAAGCCATTTTCAATAAGAAATCCTTGTTGCTGAAACTGTCTGCCAGTGAGTGATTTTCCCCATTCAAATAACAGAACACCTCATGCCTCAGCTCAAGCATTCTCTTTAATACCGTGCCTCTTGAAAGCCATCGAGCATCACTAAAAACAACAGCAGTGTGTTCGGAACCCGTTTCCTCACACAGCATTTTAAGTCTAGACTTCAGAGGATTTGTCTTGATAACATTGACGGTTTTTACAACCATCTGCAGCACTTCATGAAGGGGTGGGCTGAGTTCTTTAGCTGCCAGAGCCTCCCGATGTATCATACAGTGAGTCCATACTGCTTCAGGAGCAACAGCTTTAATTTTTGCTTGTAATCCTGCAGGGACTCCAGACATTGAACGAGCTCCATCTGTACATATGCCAGTGCACTTATCTCATGGTATCCCATTTTCATTAAAGAAAGCATTAATCATGTTGAAAAGGCTTTGAGCTGTTTCTGTTTTCAGGATAGGCTCACAGAAAAACAATTCCTCTCACATATTACGCTCATCAACAAAACGAACGTATGCAATCAAATGAGCATCTTTATGAATATTAGTCACTTCGTCCACTTGAAGTGCAAAGCACTTGTTACACAACTTCTCAATTAAATGCTGACGTAAATCATCAGAAATGTCTGAAATTCTTCTACAAACTGTCATTAGAGAGGGGGATATTTTTCAATTGTTGAGCACAAGAGTCACCCAACATTGTTGATACTATGTCAGTCGCTCCTGATAAAATCAGTGTTTCTGCAATTGTGTGTGGTTTCTTGTATTTAGTAATTCTATGAGAAGCCTGGTGAGAGGCTAAAAGGGCCTTAGAAGTCACATTTGTTGTTTTAGAAAATTTCTCTTGGGTGGAATTTAAACTACTAAGCTTTCTAACAAAAAAATCTTTTGGTTTATTTGTAAACTTCGGATGTTTGGTTTCAAGATGTCTCTTTAATTTATTAGGTTTCATACTATCTGCAGCTAAAATACTTAAGACAGATTACACATTGCGGACGTTCTTCATCATTGATCACAGTTTTCGTAAAGCCTAGTGATAAATAGTTCTCATCGTACCTTCTTGTTTTCACACTCCAAGTAGCTTCTTTCCCACCACTAGTCCCACCACTAGTTGAAGGAGCACTGGTGTCTTCATTTCTATCACTAATCAGGAAACGCTTCATGATCAATTGTTCATAATCAATTCAACATCAAGAGGTAAACAGATCAGCACAACTGCACTGAAATGTTGAATGCATAAGAACACAACATCAAACAGGCATACCCATCGATCACCATTGAATGTGGTGACAAACTGGCTGCTCCCTGCCCAACAAGCGCCAATGAGATGACATAAGTTGCTGCTTTCAGCTGTGCGTGTACAGTGCTGCCGAATTATCAACGCTGTCTCTGGCATACGCGTTCTATAATTGCCGGCAAGGAGAATAATTATTAGTTATTTTGAAATTCATGATAATTAAAGCCTGTACTCATCAAAAGTTTTTCTATATGCATTTTTATTTTTTGTTACTTTTCTAATTGATAGAGGGCAGTTTTAATTTTTATCTGTAGGAAAGTATGCTGCGCCCCCCTTTCAAGCCCTTGGCCCCCCCCCCGGGTTCGCACCCCCTGCCCTAACGCATAGAAANGTCTCGCCCCACAGCTTGAGAACGACTGCCTTAGACCCTAAATGGCCCATTGTAATGTAACATTTTCACCCATACATTTCTCAAGCAGTAACATTTTGTCCAGAGAATATTTTTTCCCCCTAGATAACTAAATCAGTATTTCAGATTTTACTATTTCTTCTGTTGTTCTATCAGTATGAGAAGGCATGAAAATTAAAATGTAACACCAGTGTATTCAGGTTTGATGTGAAGGGAAAATAAATAAGGAAATTAGTATATTCTATGTTGGCTTAGAGAACACTGTAGAGTGACATGAGAATGTTTTGGAGTTTGTCCAGAAGGGGTTAATATATCTTTGACTTCAAAAGTTGGACAGCTTTCATATTCAAAGATAACTAAGAAATGAAATGGGGAGAATTTAATACTTATGATTCTTCCTTGTGAAGTTCTTCTTGCTTTGATTTACATTTTTAAAGTTTCCACATAAGTCTATACTGCCATGTCTTCAAATCTGGAACTTCATTACAGTGTGCTGTTTTTGAAACTGTGCCGTCTTAAGGCCTTAATTTGTTGTTTTAATGGAGAAAGGAGTAAAGAAGATAATGGCTTAAAAGGAATAAAGTGAGGTAGAAAAGAGATGAAAGATACAGATGTGAAAGAAATTATATTGTATGGAATTTCATTGGTCTTTTTCATTAGTTGGTATAACCTCTCTAAACAGTTATTTGCATGGTGTTGGTTGCTGGTTGAAGTTTAGGGACTTGTCACATTTCATCTGGACACAGTTGGATCTTTGAATGATTCAGAATTATGGAATTACTGCATTACTTTATTTGTGTACTGTTTTATATCTGGTATTGTTATGCATAGTATATTTCTTCCAAATGAAGGGGTAATCATTATATGCCATGTGGCATTAACCATTCTGAAAATAGTAAATTGGAACTGTGAAATGACTAGACCTGTGTCAGTAATTCTAACATTCTTTAAAATCATATACCTATTTAGTTAAATTTCTTAGTTTAAAATAAAATATCTCTCAAAACTAAAATTCCTTTACAGAAATCTAATAAACACAATATTTTTACTATTTGAAATATAATTTTACAGCATGTGGTTTATACATCAATAGATATGTCTAAACAAAAGATAAGTATTAAAATTCTTTAGGATACAGCCCAGAACCATTAATAGTTGAAATGGATGAAAGAGTCTGATGGATGGATGTGACTTGTACTATATGCAAGGCATGGCTTTTTCATGTGTTATTTTCATATTTTCTGTTCATTTCAACATGCTTCTTGTCAGTATCATACATAATATAAAATGTAAACTTATTGTTACATGTGTTACGAGGAGCGTTCCGTATGTAATGCCTCCTATTTTTTTAATGAAAACTATGACAGATACAGAAAGCATAATAACACAGTTAAATAGAGCAAGATTTCAGCTACTTACAGTAATTTTTCGACATAATCACCACTGTTCGTTACGCAATTTTGCCAGCAATGAACAAGAGCCTGTATGCCATGCTTGTAAAAGTCTGCACCAATAGAGGCAAGCCACTTTCTTACAGCTGCAATGACAGCATCATTGTCTGGAAAATGTTGCCCACATAGTCCATCTTTCATAGGCCCAAAGAGATAGAAGTCTGCGGGTGCTAAATCAGGGGTATAAGGTGGATGTGGTAGGACAGTCCAGCCAAACTTTGCAATGTGCGCGGTGGTCGCAAACTGGTATGGGGTCTTGCATTATCGTGTTGCAAGTGAAAGGTTGTCTGCTTCTCTGGCCTGACTCAGGAAATGCGGGTTACTAGCTTAGTCAGCGTCATCTTAGAGCATTCAGAATTGACAGTCTCACCAGGCTGCAGGAAATCGAACAAAATCACACCCCGCCTATCCCAAAAGGAAGTGCACATCACTTTCCCTGCCGATGGCTCTCTTGAACTTCTTTTTTCTTTGGAAATCTAGATGTCGCCACTCCATGGACTGTCTTTTGGATTCTGGCTCATAGTGGTGAAACCACGTCTCATCTCCGGTGACAATGCTGTCCAGAAACTGTCACCTTCAGCCTCAAACTGGTGCAGCAGGTCCTGACAGACTTCCATTCGATGAGTTTTGTGGTCCTGTGTAAGCATCCGCGGGACCCACCTGGAACAATCTTTGCGATAATCCAGCTTCCCCAACATCGTTTCCAATGCATTACAACCAATATTAAGCCATGCACGCAGTTCCCTGGTCGTTACCCGCCAATGTGTACGGATGAGCTTATCGAGGTGCTGTTCATTGTGAGGAGTGGCAGCTGAGTAGGGATGCCCAGGGTGTGGCTTGTCGTGCACTTCACTTTTGCCACTGTTGAAACGCACTACCCACTGCCTCACTGTGCTGACATCCACTATATCATCTCTGTACACCTTTAGCAAGCGTTGATGGATGTCAATGGGTGCAGTTTGTTCAGCAGTGAGAAATTCAACACATCTCTGTTTCGTACGCACTTCTATGTCAGACACCATTTTGGTAGACTGCTCTGCTGTTGCTATCTGTCGCACAACAACCAAACAGTACATTGGCGAGAACGTTCAACCTTTACTACAACACCACCAACATCCGGCTCAGATGTTACATATTAACACAAAAAAACAGGAGGCATTATATGCGGAATGCCCTTTGTAGTTGCTGTGAATTTTTCAGCACCATATTATTGAGATATGCATGCCTTTATATTTTCAGGAAATTCGAGATTTATTCTATGACATGGCAAAATGAGATCAACATGGAAAATGTGAGTGTTGCTGTTGGACAATATGGAGGACCAATTGCCATCATCAGAGATAGAAAAAAATTTGTAAAAGTTCAGGGAATCGGGAAACCAATTATTTCCATATATTCTGCCTCAGGAAAGACTATATCATCAACTGTTTGGTCTAGTGGGCAGATCATTCAACTTGGTTGGTCATCGACTGAAGACCTCCTTTGTATACAAGATGATGGTTCAGTCTTGATATATGACATGTTTGGTTCATATCAACATACATTCAGCATGGGACAGGTTTGTGTTAACTAAGTATATACCTGTAGTACATAGTAGTATTACTATATAAGCTACTAAAACCATGGAACGATTACTCTTGATAAGCTAATAGTTCCAGAGCTAGACAAGAAATTCCCTGCTGTTTATGAAACCAAAAGGTTCATTGCTGTCTTACTAGTGCCCACCTCTGGTCTTATCCAGAGTCAAATGAGCCTAGGCTACACCATCCCTTCTATATTTTTCAGATACATTTTAATATCCTCTACTATTCATCCCTCCCATGCATTCTACATGCCTGCCTATCTCATGCTCCCGGATTTGATCATCCTAATAATATTTGGCAAAGAGTACAAATTATGGAGCTCCTCACTGCAATTTTCTACCCATTTTATTTTCATAACTTCCCCCTCTTAGGTTCAGATATTCTCAGCACCCTTTTATCAGATACACTTGATCTGTGTACCATAGTGTGAAAGATCAATTTAAAAAAAAATTAACTTGGAGAAGCATATTTTATTTCAGTGTATTTTACATCAGGAAGTAAGTAGGATCAGCATAATTTAAATGAGAGTATTGGTTACATAATTATTTACCCCATATAGTCACCTCCTTCAGTTCCTGTCATTACAGAGTGCTGTTACTAGATCTTAGCTTCATTAGATTAACTTAAGAAATTGGCCGCGCCATAGCTCAAGCTTTTAGTCACTGGCTTCCCACTGTGGCGGCCCAGGTTCGAGCCCGGGTCTGGTTAAGTCGGATTTGTGGTGGATAAAGTGGCGCTGGGGCAGGTTTTCTCCGAGTACTTCAGTTTCACCTGCCAATCTTCATTCCACCATATTCTACATCATCACAATCACCTGGGGAAGGTACAGTAGGCCCATCAGTAGCCGCCGTGCCGAGTGGACCCAACTGGACTCCACCCCCCACTAAGCGAATTAAAAAAAAAATTGATTAACTTAAGAAATTAAATGTGTTTTGTCTGGACTGAATTTTAGGAACTCAGCAGCTTAACTGCTGGTCCATACATTACTTGGATAGCTACAGAAGATTATATTTCACATTTTTTCTCACTATAATACTTGTCCTGATTTTTAAGGGAAAATTTTGAGATAAGCCTTGCTATACCTTCAGACTATAAGATGCGTGTAGATTTTAGATACCATTTTAAAGGTAAGAAGTGTGTTTCCTATCAAAAAAAAATGCTGTGTATATTAGCAGTATGGAGGCTTCTAATCTCAGCTTTGTATTGTGGAGCTGTACTCCAAAGTCAGGTGGCTGGGTATGTTCAATCCAATCAAGGAGGAAACTTCGCATCACTGTTGACCAGGCCCACTATTCCTCACAGATTGCTGCTGTAACTGTAACTGTAACTATAACTATAACGGAGCGTGTTTATCAGCGCTAATGACTCATTCTGCTATCGGCAGTTACAGCAGCAGTCTGTGAGGAATATTTGGCTGGGTCAGTGATGTTACGAAGTTTTCTCCTTAACTGAACGCATATGGTACATTTTCAGAATTTTAGTGGATTGAGCCCAAAATTTGAAGAAATGTATTTATGCTCCTAATCTCTAAAATTGTAACACAGGTGAAAGAGATAAAATTTATTTATAGTTGGCATTAGTGTAATTTGGCGTTATTTTTGCAGGAAGCAAAAGACATGAAAGTAATCGAAGCAAAGATATTTGCCAATATTAATGGCACAGGTATTGCTGTTCTTACATCATCATATCGCTTCTTTTTAGTCAACAGTGTAAAGGAACCAAAAGTTAGGAGACTACCAGAGGTGCCAAGTAAGTGTTCTGATCTAGTTTATTTGATGTGACATGTGTGAAGTATCTAAAATAGTGGTGTAAAATGTCTTTTTCAAGAATAAGGCTGTTTTAGAGAATGATGGTGTAGCATTTGTATATTAATTACAAGGAGAATATTGTGACGTGTTGCGCTATGGAGGACACCCCATTTCCTCCCCAGCGGTGACTTGGCATCGAGCGCTGTCGTTACAATGGTAATAGGCAGGTCAACACCCCCCCCCCCCGCCAGCAGTGACGTGCCGATCGGAGCCGAGTCCAAGCACACTGGTCGCTGTGCAAAGCGAGTAAACAGTGGCTGCTAAAGACGACGGTAATAAACAGCAGTACCCATTATGTAAAAAGGCAAACACGGCGACTAGGCAACAAGGAAGCGAGGCGTTTCCCATTATCCGGCTGAGGGTTTATAAGAGAACTACACTGCCTACGAAGACAGTTGGAATCTAGCAGCAGTCGTGGAAAGAAGAACTGGATGCATGTGTGATAATCAATTATAGTTTGTGATAATTGAGAAGGTATTGGGAGTGTGTGATACAGTGACACTGCTATAACTCCTGTATCGTACTGTGAATACGTGTAGACTACTGAGGACAGAGTGGACAGAATAGTGTGTAGGGTTTGTAAATTGTGTAAACCTGTAACAGTGTTGCAATTAATTGTAGCCGAGACTTTTAGGTTGTTAAATAAACCAATTAACAATCTGAAACACGTCTTCAGTAGCAAAAACACTTTACATTTGGTGTTCAGAAGTGGTTACAAACTTACATGTGGCTGTCAGAAGTGTTTTACGAACTCAAACACGCGACGAGTAGAATGAATTATCGTGCGCCTAGTGCTACCCTACAAACAGAAAAATAGAACATGTGTTAGAGCTCTTTCCTGGCAAGATTAGACGCCAACAAAGAAAAAGCGGAGATCAGCCACAAGGAATTCCTAGCCAGATTGGAGGATGATAGGCCAATATGAAAGCATGGCCAGAAGAGATGGCCGCCATGAAAGACAAAAGGGTAAATGCCAACCACAAAGAGACAATGGCCTGCCAAGAGATGGAGGCACGTCTAGAAGAAAAAGAACCGACCTCAGTGGACAGGAAACCTGAGGTGGCCCAACATCGAGAAGTCCCCAACGAAAATGCCGTAGTGAAACCAGTCAAAGGATGGAAGAAGCGGTATAGGGGCAAGAAGCAAGCTGCAAGGTGACGTGGAGAGCCACTGGAACTAACCCGAGGAATTAGTGGATCCCAGATGAAGTTGGCTGCCGCCTGCAAGAAGGTGTCCCGCCGTGCAACAGTGACATGGCACAAGAGTAACGTCTTCAAGAAATCTATGACCCAAGGAAATTGTGGACTGTGGCATGAATTGGCTGCCGACAGAAATATGACTAGTCGTGCAGGTGCGACACGGCCCAAGGGAGATCCCGTAAAGAAATATTCAACCAGGGTCAGTGCTGGACAAGAAGCCTGGAAAGGAAGAACGGGAACCGTGACAGGACAGATGTCCGGGAGGAGGCGTCAGCCGCAACAGAAATGCAGCAAGGGCATGAGGAACCAAGACGTGGAGGAACTGCTACACCTGAGAGAGAAGACCATCGATGTGATTTTCAAGGAAAGTTCGCGAAACAAGTAGTCGGTACTTCCAACGGGTTACAGAAAATAAGAAAATGGACACTGTGGAGGGGTCGACCCCCTCCAAAACGAAAAAAAGAAAAAGGCCCATATAGGAGGAACTGGTAGTAGAAACACCGGCCTCCCTAGCAAGAGTGAAAGAGGAAAGAATGAAAGCGAAGAATGAATGTGATACAACTGGATCTTCTGGCAAGTTGAAAGGAAACTACTTGAGACAAGCTGGTCTTAAGACGGGAGCGGACATAACGGCCATAGAATAATTGCTACAAGGAGTGGCTGAAATAACAGGAGACGCAGAAAGCACATCCTTGGAAGAAAAGGAACGGGGGTGCACCAGTAGGCTGTTCGGGACAAACAGCCTTAAGGAGGGAGCAGTGTGACGTGTTGCGCTATGGAGAACACCCCCCCTTCCTCCCCAGCGGTGACTTGGCATCAGAGCACTGTTGTTACTACGGTAATAGGCAGGTCAACACCCCCCCGCCAGCAGTGACGTGCCGAGCAGAGCCGAGTCCAAGTACACTGGTCGCTATGCAAAGCGAGTAAATCGTGGTTGCTAAGCAAAGCGAGTAAACCGTGGCTGCTAGAGACGACGGTAATAAACAGTGGTACCTATTACATAACAGGCAAACACTGTGATTAGGCAACAAGGAAGCGAGGTGTTTCCCGTTGTCTGGCTGAGGGTTTATAAGAGAACTACACTGCCTACGAAGACAGTTGGAATCTAGCAGCAGTCGCGGAAAGAAGAACCGGACGCGTGTGTCATAATCAGTGATAGTTTGTGATAACTGAGAAGGTATTGGGAGTGTGTGATACAGTGACACTACTATAACTCACATATCATACTGTGAATATGTGTAGACTACTGAGGACAGAGTGGACAGAATAGTGTGTAGGGTTTGTAAATTGTGTAAACCCATAACAGTATTGTAATTAATTGTAGCCGAGACTTGTAGGTTGTTAAATAAACCAATTAACAATCTGAACAGCATCTTCAGTAGCAAAAACACGTTACAGTATTTTGAAACATATTCATAATAAGACAAGGCAATCTAAATGAAAAAGAAAAGTTATTCTGACCTAAACTGGTCAGTTCTGTTAGTGTGTGTGCTACATAGTACAAGTTCAATCAAAGATGCAGTTAGCAGGTAGCACTGTGGTAGACAGTAATGTCTCATGTTTATCAGTTATGTTAGTTAAGAGTATGACTGCTGAGGTCCTTGACACTGGCCATGTTATGCAGTTGAGAGGCTTCATATTATAAGAGGGTGCCTCATTGCTCTGAGGGATGCTAGGTGCAGTGAATAAAGGTGAGGGGAAAGGTTTGTCCTCCTATAAGTACTGTACAAATATAAGCAGTATTTTTGGAGGCCTGGCATACTCTATTTAACAATTTTGGCAGACTGCGTAATGTCCTTATGGAATGTATCAAATTTCTAATCGGTATTCTCTATCATCCCTTTGCGCCTCATCTTGATCTGCTATGCACATTCAGCGAGACTGTTACTCTTCATGTAGGCACACTAAAAATTACAAGCATTGATGAGATGTTTCCAGGTTCCTTATACATAACTTGTATATTCTTCACTACTTCTGTAAACCTCCTGTTAAGCATCAAAGCAAGGTGTAGTCTGTTGGGGTTTTCCACCAGAGAGAGAGTGAGAGAGAATATGTGCATGTGATCACACATGTATGATTGTGCATATGTGCTTGCCTGTTTATCATCTTTTACAGCTATGAAGTCTTGACTAATTTTCACAAAATCTGATATTAACATGTTATTGGAGACCACCCCAACTGTTGCCCCCACAGCCACAGTCAGTCCATGTTTGTGAGATGGGAGCAGCACTTAATGTGGGGGGCCTAAGATGTTCTGTGTAAATAGAACCTTCTTTACAGCAATTTTCCTATTTAATGTGAGACATCATGTTTACAATTGCAAATAATAAATATTACTGCCTCCAGCAGAAATCTCTTCATTTTATTGTTGGATTATATACTTACACTACCTGAATATATCATTAACAATACAAACTTTATGGAACTGTAAATCTGCACAGTAGGGAATTAACCTCTGTGAGTTCCACCCATTACATTTTGATTGTTTCTCTTCCTTGTCATCTTGTTTTTCCTCTTTCAGACTTATATTTCAGATATTGTAACGTGTTTTGTTACTGAAGGCGCCGTTTGGATTGTTAATTGGTTTATTTAACAACCTACAAATCACAACTTATTGCGGGGTTTCACAATTTATAACCCTATTCGCAAATCAAATCACGCTATTGTCAGTAGACTACACGTTTCACAGTACGGGATCTATATAAGTGTTACTGTATCACACTCTCCCAATCAATTCTCAGTTATCACAAACTGTCACTGATTATCACACACTTTCACTCGTAACTCGCCGCTGGCTAGATTCCAACTCTACTCGCAGGCTGCTGCCTTGAGAACTGTTGATAACACACTGGCTCTCGCTTGCTGCTCAGCCGGCTTTTATTCCATTCGCTGTTACCTGTTGCCCGCGTCAACAGCATTGTTGCGTGCCACATCACAGTAGGAACCGGTGCCATGTCGTCGTGTTGCGTCACCGTGCGTTGCGCGTTACATCACCGTGGGGAGAGTGGCGGTGCGATGACGCCTATTACCATAGTAACGAGAGCGCTACGTTACCGCCACGTACCGCTGGGGAGGTGGGGGTCCTCTGTTGCACAACATGTCATAATATTATTTTTAAGAATGTGATACTGAAGAGACACATTCATTTAGTGCAAGGATCTCAGATATGACAAGAAGTAAAAAATGGAATGACCTTCACAGTTATGCATTTAAGGTCTGCTGGCATATTTCTTGCTGTCCCTTATTAGCAACCAAATAAAAAGACAAGCTCAGTGGTAGGAGAAATGCCATGTTCAGGCGCGTATGAAGCAGGAATTCATGTGACAGTCTGTGATGCTTGTGAATCATAAAAGCTGAAAGAGTCACATCTGCTGTATTCCTGCTATGCATCAACTCATCAGTTATTGCAGCCATTATTACCAGATGCTCTGTTAGCTATGTTGCTAAAATGTGAGACTGAGTTTCAGCAAAACAAGAGGTATACCAATGATAAATGTGAAATCAACACAAAGTAACTTCCTTGTGTTATTCTGCTGTTGATACTAAAATACTTTCCTTCTGAAGTTCAAACTGTGTTCAGATATTAATGCAAGAGTGTACATTGTCAGCAAACTAGCCTGTGAAGATAGTGAACACAACATACAAAGAAGTGTGTACCTTATACAGTAGTTGCTCAACTAATCAAGAAATTCCCCACCTTTTGTGGAGCCCAGAGGTTCATTACCTTGTTCACAAGAGCCTGCCACTGTACCCTATCCTGAGCCAGATGAGTCAGTCTGCATTGCCATACCCAATTTCTTTAAGATCCAATGTAATGTTTTCCTTATGCATGAACCTGAATCTCGCAAATGATATTGTCCATTGAAGTTTTCCAGCTGAAATTTTATGTGTATTCTACATCTCTGCTATACTAGCTGTATGCCCCCTCCTTAATTTTAGCTCTCTGATAATATTCGACAAATAGTATCAATCATAAAGCTCCTCATTGAACAGTTTTCTCCACCTTCATCTTGGTTTCTCTCTTTAATCTAGATATTTAATTTTTATATTGGTGTATTTTACATTGTGCAGGTCTCAGTGTTCCTCCAAGCAGCTGGACAATAATTTCTGAAGACCGGCAAATTCGTATACTTGTTGCAAAGGACAGGGAACTGTTTGTGTTAAAACAGTCAGAACAACATGCTCTGCCAGTTGTGAGTTGACCACATTTTCTGCTCAGTGAATATCCCAGTTTACACTTTCATTTTAAAACATTGTAAATTTGATTATTTCTTTAAATCCTTAAGAAGCCATTTAAGGTTTTTAGGAGGTAATGTATTTGAAAATGAAGTTTATAAGAACCTTAAATGGTGGAAATCTACAACTGAGATATTTTCCTAAATTGAGGAAATGTTTAAATCAAGGAATGTTAAATGGGTTTAATGGGGTTAATAACTGTGACTCTTAACTCTTTCGCGCGGTCATTTAAATTCCGCTGCCGTGTCTCTCCGGCGGTAATATATTCAGCCAACCATTTAAATTTTGCTCGAAAATGATTTATTCATCATTGTTCTTAAATTATATGAGATAGGAACATGAAACTTTCACTAAAATGATCTTAAAAGTTGGTTTTATAACCTTACCTTATAATATGAGCGCCCGGTATCTCGGCAATGGAAGCAGTTGGTTTAGAATTTGAGCAGTGTATGGTACGCCTTGAAGCATGAAACTTTCACTAAAATGATCTTAAAAGATGGTTTTATAACCTTGCCTTATAATATGAGCGCCCGGTATCTCGGCAATGGAAGCAGGTGGTTTAGAATTTGAGCAGAGTATGGTACGCATTGAAGCATTCTTCTATACACAACGCTGTCTCACATTCACCACACCAATACTGCGTATCTCTCATTTGGCTCTTTTTTCCGTAAACCAAACATCTTCTGTGCGGTCTTACGTTCTTCTCAAAGGGGGAATACGAGGAAATGTCTCTCCGTGAGTCGTATAGCTTGCCAGATCAGCTGCAGTAAATTCAACCTTTATATGTTATCATAACAAGTGGTTGGTGCTATGCGTTTTATATTCCATCCATTTTGGCTGCAGCAGATGTCAGAGGGGTGACCACAGAATTCATGAAGTTATTCTAAGAACTGGCTGGTATGTAGTGCACGAAAGCAGAGCTTAGCTGGCTCAAAAAAAAATTTATGGTCATCCCTCAAAACGACCACCAAGGTCAGTACGATAAAATGGCGTCAACTGGAGCGATAATACATGAAGGAATGAGTTCTTTTCCCTCCCCCACACACACCCGTATCGTCACAGGGGGTGACCACAGTGTTCTGCCTTAATTTGTGGCGTTTTTCTAAGAACTGGCTGCCATGTACTGTGCGAAATCAATCGATCTTGCAAGAATAAAATTTGGACATCCCTCTTCTAAGAATTCCAATTGAGTGTGTTAGTGTGGCCAGCTCAGGGCAATATGATATTATAAACACAGCACATATCACGTCTCTGCTGTTTATAACTTCATAGGAAAGAAAACACGCCATTCATAACAGTTTGAATGAGGAAACCTCTACCAGAAGCAACACGAATTTGCTGCAAGACAGGCATATGTAACGATGACTTAACATGTTTCATTATATACTGTTCTTCTGACAACAGGCCAGCGAAAAATCTAACAATCTACAGCAAAACCATCAATTATTATGGGCGTTATAACATAGGTGTGCAGCTGGACGATACATAGACGTCGAACCCCCATAGACCATTTAAATACCTTGACGAAACATACACGTCAAACCACGCTGAACGGTTAATAACTAAAATTCTTGTAAAACAGAAGGGTGTTTTGAAAGAAACATCTGACCTTTCATCAAAATCAACACTGTTCTGTAACCCAAAAGTGATCATTATGCAAACCTCAAAATGCATCTGTCCATTGTACTATTATGTTCTTATATGTGTAGTGTTAACCAGAACATTGATATTTGTGGAGAACCATGTAATACAGAATGTAATGTGAGGTTAATTTTCCCACAAAAGTTTGCTTTTCGGTTTTATGATCAAAAATGGTTGTGTAAATCATAGTTATTATGCGATGCCAGTTATATGTGCAACTCCATTATGTTTGCCATTTGGATAAGGGACTGCTTGGGTGTATAGGAAGGCTGTCTCTCATTGTATGTCATATTAGCCATTTGAAATCATGTGAAGTTTGAACCTTGCTTAACGTCCTTGATTTAAAGTTTTTGCTTATTTAACATTCATTTTCAGTGATCTGGAGTTAAGTAGCTCAGAGTAAAATTGATTCCATTCAAAGGTTTCCTCACTTAAGTGTTCATATGCACTGGTCCCCAAAAAATCTTAAATAGGGTTTCCAATTGGTTTATAAATAAAGTTTGGGTTTACTCACCAGACTGAATATGGATGCCTCTGCTTATCCATGCTGTAAGTTCTAGGAGCAGCAGACTTTAATAGGATTCATTTAGTCATTTGAACACTCTGTTTCTTTAAATTAATTAATTATTTAATGTGACATATTTTTATTAGAAACTGACAGCTCTTCCTGACATAACTACAAGGAGCGTTCCATATATAATTCCTCCTATTTTTTTAATGAAAACTACAATAGATACAGAAAGTATAATAACAGTTAAATAGAGCAAGATTTCAGCTACTTACAGTTATTTTTCCACATAATCACCACCATTCGTTATGCAATTTTGCCAGCGATGAACAAGAGCCTGTATGCCGCGCCCGTAGAAGTTGCGCTAGCAGAGGCTAGCCACTTTCTTACAGCTGCAATGACAGGATGTTGTTCTGGAAAATGTTGCCCATGTAGTGCTAAATCGGGGCTATAAGGTGGATGTGGTAGGACAGTCCAGCCAAACTTTGCAATGTGCGCGGTGGTCGCAAACTGGTATGTGGTCTTGCGTTATTGTGTTGCAAGCAAAAGGTTGTCTGCTTCTTTGGCCTGACTTAGTCAGCGTGTTCTTGTAGCATTCAGAATTGACAATCTCACCAGGCTCCAGGAAATCAACAAAATCACACCCCACCTATCCCAAAAGACCGTGCACATCACTTTCCCTGCTGATGTCTGTGTCTTGAACTTCTGTTTTCTTGGGGAATCTGGATGTCACCACTCCATGGACTGTCTTTTGGATTCCGGCTTGAGGTGGTGACACCACGTCTCATCTCTGGTAATGATGCTGTCCAGAAACTTGTCACCTTCAGCCTCAAAGTGGTGCAACAGGTCCTGACAAACTTCCATTCGATGAGTTTTGTGGTCCTGTGTAAGCATCTGCAGGACCCACCCGGAACAAACCTTGCGATAATCCAGCTTCCCCAACATCGTTTCCAATGCATTACAGTCGATATTAAGCCATGCACACAGTTACCTGGTTGTTATCCGCCGATCTGTACAGTTGAGCTGATCGAAGAACTGTTCATTGTGAGGAGTGGCAGCTGCGCAGGGATGCCCAGGGCATGGCTTGTCGTGCACTTCACTTTTGCCACTGTTGAAACGCACTACCCACCGCCTCACTGTGCTGACATCCACTGTATTGTCTCCATATACCCTTAGCATGTGTCGATGGATGTCAGTGGGTGCAATTTGTTCGGCAGTGAGAATTCAATAACACATCTCTGTTTCATGCGCACTTCTATGTCAGACGCCATTTTGGTAGACTGCTCTGCTGTCACTATGTGTTGCATGGCAACCAAACTAACAGTACATTGCCGGGAAGGTTCAACCTTTACTATAACACCACCAACATCCAGCTCAGACATTACATATTAACAAAAAAATAGGAGGCATTATATACGGAACACCCTTCATATATAATAGCTTCACTGTGCTGAATGTATAATGAATTCTTATTCTTGAAAATTACTGTCTCCAGGGGTGTGGCACTGTGTAATCCTACCTATGTTTTGAAGAAACTACTGCCTCCATTTTCAGGGTAGAAGACTAAGCCATGTGATAAAATGAGGATGCAGGTATAAGAAAAAGTAGGAAAGGAAATAGGACTATGAACAGACAAGGGGGCCACTGACTCCTAAAATGGCAGAACCAAATATCTGAGGAGAAAAAACGTGAAAAAAAAATCTAACTAGTAAAAGGAGTGATAATACAATTTGCAAGGAAACAGTTAAAAGGGGGGAAGATTCTATAATAAATTTTATTCCATTATTTTCCTCCTCAAAACGTTTTGTCTCGCATCTTTTCCCTTCAAGTGTTTGGCCCTACCCTTTTAGGGATCGCCATCTCCTATTGGCCTGCTTAAATCTCCATTTACTTTCCTGTATTCCCTGCACCTTTTTCTGCACAATTTATTCTTGTGTCCTGAAGATGTTGGCAGCAGCTTCTTCCATAAGATTGGTATCTTTCTGCAGGATTACATGGTGCCACATCCCAGAAGATGATCTTCATATTCATCCCTGTGAGAACCGGAAATCTTAAATTATAATTTTTCTCTAAGCTCAATACATGTGTTACATATTGTAATTAACAGGTTCCAGACTTCATAGAGCCTATCAGTGCTATTATTGAGATGTCAGTGTCTCAGAACAACAGACATATTGCTCTCTTTGCCGACAGTGGTTGTTTGTGGATTGGATCGGCAGACCTTAGGGAGCGGTACTGTGAATTTGATACCAAATGTCCAAGTCGACCAAAACAGTTGGTGTGGTTAGTGTCTTTTTATTGTAATTTATTCAGTCTTATTCTTCTGACTTGAATTTTATTGTAATGTTCGGAAAATAAAACTTGCTGAACATTGACATTAATGATAATCTGATGTCCCTTGAAATTCAGTCTTTCTTATCATGTAAGTAGGGGAGACTTAATGCTAGAATTATTTTTAAAATGTGAACACAGTGTACAGATATCCCCCTGACTTAGTGAATTTTGCATTAATGCAATTTAATATTTTGGTGAAGACCATAATTAAACAAAATTACTTGTCAAAAAGGTTCATAAATTATTAAAATTATAAAATGATTGAATGACTTATTTTTCAGTGAAAATTAAAGACCAAATAAATAACAGAATGAGAAAGAATTTCAAGTTATACCTGACTGCTCATAAGGACACAGCTGTTGTGTAAGTTGGGGATACCTATATACACTTAGTCCTTTGCTAACATGTAGCTTAATTTTTATTTTTGTTGGTATGAAGGCTTAGGGTTAGCATTGATGTATCTGAGCTTACAGAATTGGTTCAAATGAATTTTATTCTGCTCTTTTTTCTATATAGAATAAGATTCCCTTGACCCACATCCACATTGCAGAGTCAGATTCATCCCATATGGTACAAGAAGGCTGAGAATATATGTAGTAGGCAAAGGGTAAATTTTCATTAAAGCACATGTGTTGTTTGTGATTTTGTATGTCTCATTCACTTTGCTCTTGATTTGTTGACAATGAGGATCCATTTGATACAAAGCTAGTAATGTCACAGATACACTAGAAATTATTTTCTCCATACATGAATTTCAGATTTCCTTCCTATTATTCTGTTATGGTTTTCTTCTGCATATGAAATCACTTTTAATGTAAACAGACTGTTAAAAGATTACATATTGACCAGAGACACATATTTACCTTACTGCAGATGATGAACATGTGATAGTGACCAGAATTGCCATGAAATCTTACTAGATCCATGTATCATTTTGTGTTTTTGTTCTTCCTTTTTTCTGAAAACAGTTTTCAGAAACTTTTATTATAGCTGAATATTGTAAATTTATGTGATTTTTCTTGATCAGAAATTGAATTTATTTGTATTTAGGTGTGGAACAGAAGCTGTGATTGGTTATTGGGACAATGTTTTGCTGGTGATTGGTCGTCAAGGTGACCACATCAACTATGGCTATGACTCAGCAGTTCGTCTGGTTCCTGAAATGGATGGTGTCCGTGTTCTGTCAACATATAGTCATGAGATGATCCAAAAAGTGCCTCTGGTAGTGCAACAGATTTTCAGAATCAACAGCACTGAGCCAGGCTCATACTTGTTGGAAGCTTCAAAACAATTTCAGGTATGTAGCATCTTTCACAAGTTGCACATTTTTATCTAATTAATGGGGAACTCGTGTACTGATAATGCTGTCATAACATCGTAATATCCAGTAATGAAAAATACAAAACACTGCTTAATTCCAATTATCCATGCACGGGTTATCCCATTGGCATCTTATGTATATGCCATTTTTAAATGTGTCCACAATCCAGCAAAGGGCCTATTAAGGTTGCCCAGTCTGTCCCTCCATGTCTGTGCATGAAAGTTGAGAACCACTGGGCAGATTGTTGTGACACGTTTGTGAATAATTGTCAAACTATTTCATTTTTAATTTATTACTTCTAGTCACTTTACATGAAGGCCTACATGCATGTATCAAGCATATCTCACTAAATATTTACCAGAGCAAAAAATGTTTTGGTCAAGAGTTTTGGAGGAAAATTAAACATATTTTATTTGCATTGAATCTCGTCAGTTAAGTTTTCAGTTTTTGAAGTAATCAAAGAAATTGTACACAATGTACATATTTTCAAAGTATCTTGGGTTATCTGTTTTCCCATTGTTCGTCCATCCCCTTTCTTTAGCATAGGTAATTAAGGGTATACTGTACAGATTTGAAGAAGCTCTTCTAAATGAGTATTTTTTTAATGAAAATGATAAGCTGATGGCAGACTATTACTGTCAGTAAATCCATGTACCAGCTATATTAGTACTACCTGCCACCAGCATATGCAGTGCACTCTGTCAGCACACTGACTTATTACAGTCTCATACAACATCATTATGCTTTTACTGTAGAGAGAGAAAATATATCCATTAATATATATTACCACTGACCTGCTCACAAAACTTGTCTCCCATTGTAGAGTACTGTCTGTGTTGTGATACTGTGTAGTTCAGAGAAAACCCAGTATTTTGGAAGAACATACCACCTCCATCTTCAGAGTTGAAGTTTAAGCCTGCTTCTGTTGTTTCTTTTGCTTGGCTTATTCTTCAACCCTGAAAATGGAGGCAGTATGTTCCTCCAGTACTTGAGGCTTTCTCCAAACTACACAACATTGCAACCCGGAAGACAATATTCTTCGTAGCCACCATTATGAAAACCTCAAATCCAAGTTTTCCCCTCTGTTCCTTCTATTCCTCACAGTTGTAATTCCCTCCAAAAGGCTTTAGCAATTTAGATTGTCTTCCTTATCACATTATTCCACGGAGTGTGTTGCTAGAAATGGCCAGCACTGGCTTTGTAAAGCATAAAGTTGGGTAGTGCTTAAAAAGAAAGAACAGTGAACTATTTTGGATGTGTTTATCAGCATGAATCCTGAGAAAGTGTTAAGTTGAATTGCAAATGAAACTGTTGAAACCATACACATTTCAGTAGCTTGTGCGACATTTGAAGTTCTGAGGCTGGTAAATATGAAGATTACTGTTGTCTGGGATGTGAAGATGTCTAGTCGTACAAACTTGTAACAATCTACACAGCATCACATCCCAAAAGATGCTAATCTTCCTTAGCTTCAATTTACATTTCTTTATGTAAGTCAAAATCTACCAGTTCAAGATTAAATTGGACAAGTTTATTTTAAAAATGTGATTGTATGTTGGCCTTGTGCTTAATTTGTGATATGTAATTACCTCAGCTTTACATTGTAACACTGTTGGCATGGTCTGTTTTCAAAATGAGAGAGGCTATAGATCACATAATTTATTGCAAAAATGCTGTATCATGTGAAATAAATGTGTAATAAACCTCAAAGATGAAATATACTGAATATTTTGAATCTTATTACAGAAACGCAGCCATCGAGCTGATGAGTACATCCGTTTAGTGAAGGATCACCTGGAAGTGGCTGTGAAGCAGTGTATTGAGGCTGCTGGCTATGAGTTTGATGCAGGAAATCAGAAAATGCTAATTCGAGTGAGCCCTTAAATAACTCCCCTATCTTCATAATAATTATGTCATGAGAACGGAATGATAATCTTAGAAAGCGTAACTGAACATTTTTTTAGGGGGAATTTATAACTGATGCAAAAGAGGCCACGCTCCAACTGTAGAAAGTAGTCATGTCAATGGAGATGTATCATTACGCTCCTCTCCTCATGTCTCCCATTGGAAGCTAGCAAAATGTCACTGCATTTTGAATTGTGCCACATTGCACTTTATTTATCCCAATTAACTAGCTGCATTCAGCAACACTGTCATCCCAACCAAACATTGCAGTTGAATTGTTAGCACTCCTGATTTGATTTTTGGAGATCTTGGGTATTAATTTCAACCCAGATACCAGCTGTGCTGAAAAGTTTTAAATGGTTTTCATTGTTCCCCCCCCACCAAGCAATTCATGCCATGAGTGCTTCCTTCACTTCCCTTCCAATTTATTGTTTATCAGTCATTTAGTGCTATGTCATCTGAGGTACTGACACTGTTGAAACATAAGCAGTGAATGAACTTCTGCTTGTATTTTTTTGTACAAGGTTTATTTTAAAAAATGGTAAGTGTTATTAATATTGTGGTATATCTGTGTGACCAGGCAGCTCAGTTTGGGAAGGGTTTCATCGCAGACTTGAACCCTGACTCATATGTGAAGATGTGCCACCTGTTGCGTGTACTGAATGCCGTGCGAGATCACAAGATTGGTATCCCATTGACATGCACACAGTATCCTTTCATAAAGGTAAAGGTATCCCTGTAATAGGCCGTGAGGGCCCATAGGTTTGTGAGACATTGAGGCTCCCACATCTTCTAGACCAGCGATGGCCAACTGGCGGCCGGCCCGCGACTTGATTTACTCCGGCCCCCTGCCAAGTCTCAGGTTTATTTTCAAAAATCTTAACTTCACAGCTGTATTGGCATAGAATTCAGTTTTTAATAGGATGTTTCATTAGCTTACAGCATTTTGCAATTGACTGTATATGTTCTTACTGAGTTGGACAGCTCAAACGGTTTTCTAATAACTGTGTTCATGTCATGGAAATTCAAAGTTCCCCAACCCTACTTCTGTAGGGAGATGACACTGAAGGGAAGACCGTAGTGGAGAAGGATTTATGACACCTTCAAAATAATAACCATTCCCAGCTTGCTCGCGGTGATGGGATGTTTACCGTTTCTCTCGGCATCCTGGCCTTTGTTAAGTGCCAGTTTTAGCAGAAATGTCTCCCAGTTAGTGCGATTTTAGAAAGTGAAGTGTGATTACGGAGTGTGAGTGTAGAACTGTTTTTAAATTAAAATTGTGTTTGAAGTTATTGTGAGTGATACAGCATGTCAAATAGTAAATTGAGAAAAGTTGATAGCGAAAATAGGGCGTTCAAATCTGAGTGGGAACATGACTATTTTTTTATATTAAATAAAGACCACAAGCCACAGTGTTTAGTATGTTTTCAAGTGCTAGCAGTTTTAAAGGAGTACAACCTAAAGAGGCATTACATGACAAATCATAAACAGAAGTTCGGAAAACACTCTTGTGAATCAAGGAAAGTAGTCTGCGATCAGTTAAAGAAAAAACTTTTCCAGCAGAAATCTCTTTTTACCAATGAAACAAAACAACAAGAAGAAGCTTTGCTGGCTTCTTATTTCGTGACATATGAATTAATGAAAGCTAAAAAAGCGTTAAGTGATGGTGAATTAATTAAGAACTGTGCGATAAAGATGGCAGAAGCTTTCAATGAAAATAAGGTAGGAAACAAATTTCAAACAGTGCCCCTTTCAAAACAGACTGTTACTAGGAGGCTGGAAGATATTAGCAACCAGATATCTAATAATGTGAAAGACATTATCGCTAATTGTTCCTATTTCTCAATTGCTCTCGACGAAAGCACAGATGTTTCGGATACTAATCAGTTGCTGATATTTGTTCGTGCAATTAAGGAAGATTTTACAATTTTCGAAGAGTTGTTAAAAGTGTGCTCTTTACACAGCACAACTAGAGGTGTCGATATTTTTAACGCTGTTAAGAGTGCAGTGGAGGAATTCGGTGGTTTTGAAAAATTGTCCTCCATAGTAACAGATGGCGCTAAATCAATGACAGGGACAATAAGCGGTTTTGTTGGATTTTTAAGACAGAATCAAATTACTGTACCTACCTTGCATTGTATTATACATCAGGAGGCTCTATGTGCCAAATCAATTAAACTGTCTACCACCATGGCTACTGTCACAAAAATTACTAATTTGATCAGAGGAGGAAATCGATCACTCACTCACAGAAAATTTCTGACCCTCTTGGAAGAAATGGATTCTGCTTACGGGGACCTGCTTCTGCACACTGAAGTAAGATGGTTAAGCCGTGGGAAATGTCTGGTACGGTTCTTTGAACTCCGTCATGAAATAGCAACATTCCTAAGAGAAGAGGTTACGAATTCTGCTGAACTGCAGAATGATCTCGAAGACGTCGAATTCTTGAGAAACTTGGCCTTTCTCACTGATATCACTCAACACTTGAATGTCCTGAATCTGCAATTGCAAGGCAAGAAGCAGACAATATGTCAGATGGTTGGCTTTGTTGACAGTTTCCGTAAAAAGCTACATTTATTTAAGTCTGCATTGGACAAAAATAACCTTCTACATTTCCCTTGCTGTCGGAAACTCTCAGAAGAAGAAGAAGGCTTGGAGTTTAGGGACTACACTGAAATTATTGAAGATTTGTCTTCAGAGTTCGACCGACGATTTAACGATTTTGAAAGCTTTCGACCTGATATTTCTTTATTCAGTAATCCTATACATTGTGATATAGAATCTCAGCCAGGTCATCTGCAATTAGAGCTTTGTGAACTTCAATGTGACCCATCCTTAAACACATCTCAGGTTACTGGAATTGACTTTTGGAAACTGCTTTCACCAGAACGTTACCCACTGTTACGAAATTGGGCTCTCAAACTTTGCTCTGTTTTTGCAAGTACTTACATATGCGAGACAGCGTTTTCATCGCTGAAGCATGTAAAGTCTAAGAACAGGAACAGACTTTCAGATGTCGTGTTATCACATATTCTTCGAGTGGCAACCTCACAATTAGAAGTGGATTTTATGTCATTGGTTTCCAGTTTTATGAAACCACAGTGCTCTCATTAAAACAGTGTGTATATGAGGATTTAGGTATAATCATTAGACCATAAAAACTATGATTGAAAGTCTTTTGTGCTCATCCCTGCTGAAAGAGGAATTTGTGCTGTTTTATGGTAAGTAATTGCACATTTCAAGGCATTTTATTTTTCTTTCTTAAATTATAATTGCATTTTCCCCCGGCATATATAAAACTAAACATAAGACATGATCTGGCCAGTGTTTCTTTAAGAAAAAATGCTCTGGGGGTAGAAGTGATAGAAGGCAATAAAATCGATTGGTGAAATTTTCAATATCGGCTTAATATTATTGGTGCAACGTAAAATTTAAATACATAGGTTTAAATGCACTTTTTATACGGGTTGTGACTGATTCAGTTTGGGGGGCAATACTCCCCGACCACTCTTCTGAAAGAAACACCGTATCTGGCCCCTGATGGTGTTCTATAAACTAAATTTGGCCCTCGAGATGTATTAGGTTGGCCAACGCTGTTCTAGACAATCGGCTCACAGATGGCAGTAAGGTGATCAGCCTTACGAGCTGGCTGCCCTTAATCTCCAGGAAGATTCCTGGTACTCATTTTTGTTAAGAGGCTGAGTTGACCTTGGGGCCATAGTGAGGCTGGAAGAATTAGGTCAATTGAAAAATCCACCTCATCGAGAATCGAACCTGTGACCTTTCAGCTTGTAGCATAGTGCCTCAACCAACTACGCTACTGGGCGCCCCCATATCCTTTCATAGGTTTCTTAATATTTAACATTACTGATATTTTGTAAGGGACTGACAGAAAATAACAGGATGTCTAAACCTCAGTACATTTATTCCATGTTATTTTTCTGTTATTAAAGAAACTGAAAGCTTCTACTGTGTAGCCTGTTTAGTATGCTCATTAAAATATTGGTAAGATTATTGTTAAATTTCCAGTCCCACAGGTCTTTTCCATGAGTGAGAATATTTTGTTCCTTTATCATCACAAACAGACTCCAGCATCTGACAATCCAAGTACTTTTGGATAGACTTGTTGTAAGGCGACATTATTATTTAGCTATCCAAATTGCCAGGTACCTGAAGCTGCCTTACAATGAAGGATCCAGTAGAATACTGGCTCACTGGGCATGCTATAAGGTAAGTGACGCAGAATATTACATTTTTTACTAGTATGTTATTCTTAAATGTCATGATAAAATAATCCAGTAAAACTTACTCACAAAGTAATTCAAAATTTGGTAATTTATGGTTTAAAGTATGAAGATTTCATTCATGTAAATGGAAGCAGTGTTTGGGAATAAGCCTCTGTCATCATGGGCATTAACAATGATTGATGTGTTACATGAGTTAATGAATCCTATTCCACAACTAGAGATCTTGTGGAAGTCAGACATTTTACATTACACATTTTACTTTAATTTATTTTCAATTATCATAGAATGAATCCCTTAACAAGACAGTTATCTGGTATCCTTATTTTTATTGGTACTGCTGTACACATTCAGAAGAGTCTTAACTGCATTTTGAGGATCAGTCTTTTTGTTTTGTTGTGGTCGAGGTTAAAAATGTGTAACGGTATACCTCCACTCCCCCATACTTCTTCTTGTATGGTGCAACTAATGATGGTAATGTATTAAAATAACATTTTTTTACATAAATAAGCTCAGCATATCACTACATTAAGCTATCAGTCCTTTTTACCTTCAGAAGTGTATTGTATGATAATTTTACATTCTGTATGTGTAGCAAATTGGTTGGGCATGCCTGAAATTCTGATTCCTCTATCTTTGATCTGTTTGTTGCAAATTATGAGTTTAAAGTTATTTAGGTTCCAGCTTACAGTTATTCTTTTGCAGTTGCTATATAGCATGACACTCTGTGTCACAGTTCGTGTTCAACAATCACAGAGAAGACTGGTTCCAAAAATAAATTTTGCTGAAGGATTTTCTGAAACCTTTAATTGTTAAGACATTTTCTTCTGGAACAACATTGTCCTCGTCCCCCAGAATTTTACACTTTTTAAGTCCTAACACTTCTGATAGTGGTGAAATCACCACTATTGATGCAGCAAATTGCTTCAGTGTGGCAGCTTCCTTCTCTTCCAGCCCCCTCTCAGATTAGGGCTAGGCTTACAGGGTTGTGTTGTTGATACAAATAAACCCTCAATCCACATTGCCAGACGTCTCTCCATAACCTCCATCCCCTCACTCCTTTCACATGTAGTTTTCACCTTTAAATGTGTTAACAAGTTAAGAGCCTTTGAGTTTCCTGTGCGCTCTTCAAAATAGTACAAATTATCATTTCTGGAAACTGAAAAGCACATGCAGTGTCTGTCACATGCATACCTCTTTGCTTGTGATGTATAATTTCTAATTTCACATCAAGATTATAACTGTTACGCCTTCCCCTAGAGATGGGACTGCTACAGCCATGATCACAGCTGTAGCAAGAGCAATACATTTTCAACACAGTTACCAAGAAAATAACGGAGTTAAACTGTCATATGTAACTTTTTACATTGATGTTTGCTGCAGGTGAAACAGACACAGCTGGACAGTGAACAGGTTGCGCGGGATATAGCTGACAAACTGGGATATGCGCCCGGAGTCTCATATAGTGAGATAGCCATGAAAGCAGCTGACTGTGGACGCATGCAACTTGCAATCAAGGTTGTTTTTCTGTAGTCTCAATTCATTTAACTTAGAGATACAGAGATTGTGTGACTCAGGCCAGTGGATTTAGAAATTGTATAAATATATGTAAAATATAAGAATAATTTTACATTTGTTTAGACCTGCTTCTTGCGTCTTTCATAAAAGGAATTTATAAAAGTGTTGAAAATACTAATTGTAATGTAGAACTGTACATAGAACGGGATTCAAGTGAGTTTAACTGTGTGCTATTTAGAGCGTTATGGATAGGCTGTTGTTGATATTGTTTAACCTTTATGAGCCGAAGGACACCGTATGGAGACCTTTAAAGTAAAGCTGAGGTGGCCGAAAGACACCATATGGAGACTCGCAGTCCACGCGTGCGCACAGTGTTTTAAAATCTAATTTTAAGATAGAAATTCTTGTTCTACTTACATTATTTTTCAACACCAGCTTTATAAGTAGATTGTCTTCCCTCCTGCATCATCTAACTGAATGTTGCATGTCACTGAATGCAGAGTCCGACGTCGCAATTCATGCACTTTGTCCGTAATTAACTCTTTTTTCCACGCGAAGTGCACTGACGCAATGTCAGTCTCGTATTAGCAGGAAGTAGGTCAGTGATGGCGAGTGGTCTCCTGTATTCGTAACGCTTATAAAACATTGCAATTTCAACTATGCACCATGGCCCCTTTTCGCATGGAAGAAGCCGAAGTTAATAGGCAGCTGATAAATGTCGCCGATTTAGAATGTGGTACATTAGACTGAAAGTAAATAGAAGAAGGGGCCATGTGCGGGCCTTTCTAAGGAGCATAACAGTACTTCTTGTGTGGTAGATACGTGTATACACAGACAGAGTCTCTGAGGGACGTGGCCTCACTCCTGTATACAGAAAGGTTAGAGTGCTATAAAAGCATAAACATTTGCTCCCCTTTTGAAGATAAGCCAGTACCAGTACGATTGATGTCAGCAGCAGGCATTTATACTGCAGAAACTGACTGCAGTTTTGTGGACAGACACTCAAAATTGAGAAAAAAAAAAAATTGGAATCAGTGTAACAATTTTTACAGATTCTAAAATCTGTAAATTACAATATCTGATTCTATATTCTTTCTAGATAAAAGCGTTTATTTCATTCGTTTATCACAAAAATTGTAGAAATCACAGCATTTTGAGTGACATGATTACAATTCTTATTACTCTACAATGGCGGGCATTTAAATTAACCTGCCACTACCGGAATTTAAATGGCCCGTCCCCTAATCGTTAAAGGGTGTGACAGGAAATCTGATGTTTTTTAAATCAAATTCTCACCCAACAATAATACATAGATATAGTTTTGTACATTTGTTATATAGTGAAGAATATACTGCATGAGACTCTCTTGAATTTGTTCAGTTAATTCAAATGTAAACCTTTCCCCCCCCCCCATATAGGGTGGGTGGTAGGTCACACTGAATCCCCTGGATTCCTTAGTAGGAAAAAATAAGTGAGGCTGGTAAGACTGGCAGGCATGAAGGCCATTAAAGTGTCCAAAACATAAAATTGTATGGCCCATAAGTAAGAGACAAAGTAATCCTAATCAACTGGAGCAAGTCACAAGTTTTCTAGCTTCATCTTCAATCCCATTACTGTGCACGCTTATAGTAGCATTGGTTGTTGTTCAGCTGTAATATTCAAGTGCTGATACATAGGCCTCCATATTGATCACTATTGCAATTGGGATCAGTGCTGGCAGCCAAAGATCTATGTACTGCTACTTAGCAGAAGCACCAGAGAAATTCTGGGAAAATGAATGTACTGTGCTAGGCGTAAGTNCCTTAAACATTGTCCAGGTCACTCACCTGGTGCATAATTTCAATCTTGTACAGATGCAAATGAATTCTCTGTTAATGTTCAAATTCAAAATGGGTAACAAATTATTCTATTGGCAAGACTTAATAAAGAAAAAGAGTGGGCAGTTTCTTTGACTTCTTTTAAAAAGAGTAAGTATGGAGAGGTTTTAAGGAGCTCTCTTTCTTAACAGCAATTCATATGAGTGTAAAATATATCCAGAGATGTTTTATACTTGAAAAGGAAAAACAGCATCTACTTCAGACATGCGATGGTGACTGTGTCATCTGAAATTAGTTAAGAACATGCTTCAGGCTGAAGGAGGAGTGTCTCTATAAACTAAGTCTTTCCATATGTGTGCTTGCAGTCTTGTAGTCATATTAATGTTGAAATCTGATACTGCTAATGACTTCAGTTTTCTTTTGTGGGATATATTTGATTATTGAACTTTTTATATCACAACACTGTGATGATGTTGCAGCTGATGGACTATGAATGCAGTGCAAGCCTGCAGGTACCACTGTTATTAAGGCTGGGTGAAGATCGACCTGCTCTAGTTAAAGCTATTGAAAGTGGTAACACTGATCTTGTGTACACTGTTCTCCTCCACTTACGTGAGAATATGCCTCTTGGGGAATTTCAGGTACCGTGACTTCAAAGCATACTTCCTTTAGTGATACACAGGTTTGTAGAACATTTAAATCTAGAGAACTGCATACTGCAGAGAATGCATCTCAATTTTCATTGGAAACTTTATTTGAATGGATTGGTATTAAAGAAATCTGTAGTTAAGAAAAATTACATTTGGCTAAGGGTACACAAGTTTAAGAGAAAAGCAGTGTTTACAAGTGAGTGGCAATAGGCTTCCCACTATAATTCTTGATTCTGTTCAGTCATTGCGTATGTTTATGTTGTAGGCTATTTTATGAATCTCTTGTCTGCTGTTCCAACTTGTGCACCATAATGGTATCATTGTGTGTTTTCCTACAGGTACCTCCTACCACCCTGTATTCTGGACATGAAAAGTGATTATTTTATCACAAGACCTTAAATTATGTGTGAAAGGACACAGATGAAATCTCATGGTTTCCCTAGAACTTCAACTTGGAACTTTCCCATGTGCCTTGTGTTTGTAATAGGCCACAGCATGCTACCATGTATTCTAAAATGTTCTAGATTGGTTACTTCAGATACAATATCCCAATCATTGTAATTTGTAACTGGCAGTATTTTATTTAAGCATTACCATAGCACTATGTTTTCCTTGTACAGTGTAACCACTAGAGAATAAGTTTGGCTTTGAGTATGGCTTATAATGGTAACTTCTTTATAACTATTAACTAACTCCAAGGAACTGAGTCCTTGGGAAGCCAGTAGTCACTCAACTACTATTCAGTTTATGGATTTTTATTGATCTGTGTTCTTTATAACATAGCAGTGTATAAGATGGTTAGTTGGCATTTTGCTGGTTTCTTGCTAGAATTCCTAAGTGTAAATGTATATATTTTTGGAACCCATTATTGCTGTTGTCATTTCATGAAGGATGGTCTGTTGTAGCATTTTAGGACTGGCAGTTTTGGGTCTCTCTGTTATGCAAACATGTAATCATGATTCATACATAAAGCTGTAAATGCAGCTATTCTTATAACATGTAGAATAATATGAGGATATTCAGAACAATAAAGTATAGAATGGTGTCCCCTCAGCCTCATGAGGATAGTTGAGGAGCTATTTCATGGAAATAGCAGCTCCAGTCTGAAGAACCGAGATTAATGGCCCTGGGGATCCATTGCACTGACCACGCAACACCCTCTATCTGCAAAAGTTGCCACTAACTTCGCCGACAAGCAGCAGTCTCTCAGTCAGTATAGTTCACTTGCTGACTACAGGCCACGTAGTTTGTTTGTTTTAAAGTATAGAACTTAGGCTGTAGCAGTCTGCAAACCCCAGATTGACATGGGACAGTGTGGAGTAGGATGATGATAACATTAGTTATAGTACCAGCAACAGCAATCAGAAAGAAAAGAAGTAGTAGGGAAGGTGGTGGTGGGAACAAGAGTAGCAATAGAAAATATTATCATTTACTTATTTATTTGTAATTACATTTCATAGATCCGGTTGTTACCCAGTAGGGCTGGTTATAAAATTTGTCACGTACAAAATCTTACATATAAGATCACATGGAATAAATATAAATATACAATATTAAATATAACATAAAATTTAAGATATATTAAATGTTTCTTCTTTTTAAATTAATACAGTGTTTCTGATTGCCTTAAATAGAAATGGATAGAATATTCATTAAATGAATGTAGCATATAATTGTTTTATAGTTGATGTAATTGTTATTAAGAGCTCTGTCTTCTGTGATGTGACACCATATAGTCCATTGAGAGTCAGCTGACATTTCAGAGGAACATAGCCCCCCTATCTTCACAGTTGAAGAGTAAGCCAAGCAAAACCCAGCATGAAGCAGGCAGCAAGCAAAGTGTGTGGTTTGCAAAAACATTGGATTGTACAGTGTAGAAATGTACTTGGAAGCCAACTTTCCAGTTCCCATTGGCTCTCTCTGAGAACTGAGGTGAATCATTAGGAGATTAGTACAAATCAATGGAGAGTATTTAGTTATATTCAAGAGATGTGCAATTGTGATCAACTCCAGCTACAAAGGCTTTTATAGCTTTTTCAGTTCTGAAATGCTGGGGTAATACTATGATTGCTATTACAACTTCATCCTTAATTCCTTTCAAGTTCACCGAACACAATCATTCTGTCATCTCAGGCAACATCAAATAACCACTGCTGCAGTGTTGTTAAATAACCACCAATCATTCCATCCAGTCTTATCATAATATTGTGGCATGGGCTGCTTCTAGGAAACAAATTGGCAAATATGTTGCCATGGAGAGATCGATTCCTGGAAACCAACTAGTTACAGAACACATGAACTCGTGAAATTGCTACAAAATTAATGCACGGTTCCACAGTAATGGATAAACATAGAATAACGGAGGGACTGTTGGAAATGATCTCTATTCGGTGTGCCCTGAAGTTATAAAAGGGGGTCATGTAATTCATTCATTCGCAAGATAGTTGAGAGTTCAGTAGTTGAATTGAGTTGACTGTTAACCAGCTAAGATTTGTTACCAGGAAATACCTAGTGAAAACTTTACAAAGGAATAGCCATTGTCAAGACCTCTTACCAAGGAACGACTAGTAAAAGCAGACTTAGAAGACTTAGTGTGGAGTGATTTGTAATGTGGAAATCAGCAATACTGATATAGTTATTCATAGTTATGACCTGTTAGTGGTCAGTAAATCTATTTGCCAATCCAGACCCTGTCTGTAGTCACTAATACATGCTTAGCAAAAACGTCAAAATAAATACATGTAGGAAGCATCAAAGGCTTTCTTTTAATTACATTGCTTTTCAGGAGTGTATCAAATTTGCATTATTAACCCACCCCCTTCCATGAGCAGTTGCTAAATTTATTTTTTCACTTTTGTGTATGGACAGATGGCTGTAAGGAACTACCCAGTAGCACAGGCTCTGTATCTCAAGTATTGTCGTGACCACAATCGGGAAACTCTCAGAGACATTTACGTACAGGAGGATGATTACAATGCCCAAGCAGCTTGCTTTATTCGAGAAAGCTATGATCCTAAGGTAATGGTGTTCTATTTCACTTCAGTTCATTATGCATTACTTGTCTTTTTGTCCAAATACAGAGCAACTATAAAGTGAAGTGATATACTTCAGAAGAATTGGTTTCAGAAAACAGGTTGTAGGATAAAGCAAATCACAGATCAAAAGTTATAAAATGTCAGGAATGGCAGCAGAATCATATCCAGGTCCAATCCATTCAGCAAAAGCAGTAAGTTAATAAATAATAGCTATGTATTTCTGTTTCAGGCATAACTCCAGAGTAGGCATGAGTGAAAATGGCTTCAGTTTGAAATGAATTATAGATAAGAATTTGTAAAAACTTCAAGAATCAAATAAGAACAAAAATTTTCGCTACTAGACTAGGTTTTTCAAAATGCATTAAAGTATACTACATATTCCGTTTGATGTCAGATCCTTTCTTGGCGATTTTTTATAAATCATTGCACTTAAAAAAAGTATTCTTGGGACATGTCACGTTTCTCCATTGGCATAAAAAGGGAGAGATTAAGAGTTTAAAGACATGTTTAATTCTTGCTAGTGTTGCCAACCATTATGCTTCTGATGGATTGAGTAATTTGTATGCTACTGTGGAAAGCAAAAGTAACTCTGAAAATTCTAAGAGTTTGAGACTTCTTTTAATGTAAGACAGATATTTTTTGCTTGATTCTGTCCCCTGTGTTTAAGACTACTCTAGAGCATAGTTGATTTGTACATTTAATATATTCATGACACTGGTTCACTGTAGTATATCTGGAATTTAATTTTATACCCTTGTTTTGAAGATAAGTCCATAAAACTGAAATTTCACATCAGATCTGCAAGTTAACTTCATTGTTACCATAAATGTTGCTTTATCTCATAATCTCTCTTGTCTACCAAATTCTGTTTCACAGCCCTTTTTCTTTTATATATGATGTATACTCTGAGTAGTTTCATTTTTTGTGCTCTTAGTATATAATTAAATATAATAATTAATATAATTAAATTTCAAGAAATGCTAAGCTATGAACTATGGGATGATGTTTTTACAAATGACAATGTAAACAATACTTTTAATGTATTTCTTAATACTTACTTGAGAATATTTTACTCATGTTTTACAAAAAAGAAAATTATTACTTCCAAACTTAAATGTAACCCGTGGATGACTCAAGGGATACGAATTTCTTGTGAAAAAAAGAGGAAGTTGTATATTAAATATAGACAAGATGATGATCCACATTTTAAACTGTATTATAAGAAATACTGTAAAGTACTTACTAAAGTTATTAAAGAGGCTAAGAAAGTACACTATGATAATAAAATTTCAAAATCTTATAATAAAATAAAAACTACATGGTCAATTATTAAAAAAGAGACTGGATCTAAAACTCAGAAGGATGAACCCCAATCGCTGAAAGTCAATAACATTATGATACAGAATAAAAAGTGCATTGCAAACGTACTTAACGAATATTTTACCTCAGTAGCTCAGACAATTATAGATGATTTAAACAATAACAAAACTCCAACCAACATCAGCCCATTATACTATCTGGGCAATAAATACACGTCTACCTTTAAATCTATCAAATGGCAGTATGTCTCAACTGCTGAGATTAGAAAGATAATCAAATCTTTGAAAACCAAGTCTTCACATGGTTATGATGAAATTTCCACTAGAATTTTAAAAGCAAGTATGCCATATATAACTTCGCCACTAACTTACATTTGTAACCAATCCCTTGCCCAGGGAACGTTTCCAGACAGAATGAAATTTGCTGTCAAGCCAATTTTCAAAAGTGATAATAAATATGAACCAGCCAACTGTAGGCGTATTTCATTATTGTCAGCCTTTTCTAAGGTTCTTGAAAGGGTTATCTATAATAAATTGTATGAACATATAGACAATAATCTTATATTGGACAATAATCAATATGGTTTTAGACCTAATTCATCTACAGAGAAAGCATCTTTCAAATTAATAGAGGAAATACTAAAAGCAATGAATAATAGACAGTTTGTTGGAGGAATATTTTGCGACTTACACAAAGCCTTTGATTGCATCAATCATGATATACTTATCAAAAAATTAGAGTTTTATGGAATAACTGGCAAATTTGGTGCCTTAATTAAATCTTACCTGAATGGAAGATATCAAAGAGTAACCCTTGTCCCTAACAGTTCTATTAATAGCTCGTCTAGTTGGGCAGAAGTAAAATTTGGTGTACCCCAAGGTTCAATTCTTGGCCCACTTATTTTCCTCCTGTATATAAACGACATAACTAAGGTTTCAATTAATGGAACAAACATATTCTTATATGCAGATGATACAAGTATAATTGTGACTAATCCAGAATACACTGACTACAAATTAACCATAACCAGAATATTTTACAATATTAATACATGGTTCAGAACCAATCTGCTAAAATTAAATATTCATAAAACCCACACTCTCCATTTCACTTTAATGAACTATGAGGATCATAATATGCATAATAATATTGATCAAAATTTACCAACTAACTTAGAGTGTATTAAATTTTTAGGCCTAAATATTGATAATAGGCTGTGTTGGAAGTATCATATTGATTACCTGGTTACAAAATTGAGTTCGTCTTGCTTTCTCATGAGATCAGTTAAGCCTATGAAATCAATAAGTAGCTTAAGAATGGTTTATTTTGCTTATATACATTCTGTGATGACATATGGAATTATCTTCTGGGGCAATTCTTCATACATGACGAAACTTTTTATGATCCAAAAGAAAATTATAAGGATTATGATGGGATTAAAGAAAAGAGATTCATGTAGAGACTCTTTCAAGGAAATGAAAATTCTGCCTTTGTGTTCGCAATACATATATTCCTTAATGCAACACACTATAAATAACATGCATTTGTTCACAAGAAATACGGAGGTTCATAATATTGGTACCAGACAAAATGTTAACCTATTTCCCCCGAGTACTTCTCTTACTAAAGTTCAAAAGGGTCCATATTATTCTGGTATAAAAATCTACAATCATCTGCCTAAAGAGCTGAAACAATTATCTAATAACCAGAAATCCTTTGAACGTTCCCTAAAAAGATTTTTACATGCTAACTCTTTTTATGCATTAAATGAGTATTTTAATTACAAAGGCACATAAATTTGAATGCTTAACACCACATTTTAATATAGTTGGTAAGGGAGATGTGAGGAGTTGTATTGTGGTTACTTGTGACTTATGTTTGTTTACTCTTTTTGCCTTGTATTGTTGTATGTGCTGGATAATTAATGTGGGTGATCTTCGCGGTGTGACTTGTGTGACTTTGTGTATGTGTTTGATGACTAATTCCACATCCTGGGTTTGTTCCCTGTATGGATGTTTATGGAAAGTGGAGGATGTGTATGTATGTATATGACGAGTCCTGTATCAATGTATTTTGATTTATGGGAAAATTATATTAATTTTAAGTTTTCATAGTAATGCACTTTTTAAATTATGTTAATTACAATTGTAATAAGCTCTTGTTTTTTTTTTATATATTACCTATGTTAGTTAACTGGTGTGTGTTATTTTAGTTGTGTGACTTATGTTATCTATTACATGTATACATCTATAATCAAATGGACTATTTCCACATCCTAGGATTTTTGCCTGTATGGATATATGGAAAATAAAGGAAATGATGATGAGTACTGAGAGAATTGTGTGCCAAATGTGTAATATACATGGGGAGAGGGCAGAAATGTAACAGAAATTTTTGTTGAGAACTGCCATGGAAGGAGACTGGTTAGAAGCAAAAGATGTGGATTGGAATTTGGAATATAACTTATAAAACTAGGTTGTTTTCATGTTCTTTGTGGAGGCTTCTTGTTTTTGCAGTAATAATGAACCTTGTTCTGTAATGCCAAGGAATAAGTACAAAAATAGGATACATTTAATTTACTTTTATGAGGTAGAAGAAAGAAATATTTTATGTCCTAGTTTATCATAAGAATCTTAATGGACCAGTATGAATGAAACTTGTATTTACATGGCAGTTTGTATCATAGACTTTCTGCACCAAACATCAAATCTGTGAAATGATTTTGGAAATATCTCTAAACAATCCACATGTTATTACTAACATGTCTGAAAATAGAAGCTATATTCAATTTAATATATGCCACAGTTAAAATAAACATTGAGAAAAATAGACACTCATAAACAATACTTCAAAAATGAAAATGAGGATGAAATGATTGTGCCTTATAGTGGGAACCACATGACATGAAGTGAAGGCAAAGATATCACATAAGCTTTTTCTAAGCAACAGTTGTCAGACAAAAAATATGCACATTTGTAAGAAAGGGGAAAGCACACAATACAATTTTAATTTTGTACAATGAACATATGTGACCAAACTTTTAAGATGTGTAGCTGGATTACATCAGTATTTTGTTTAACAGATAGTGACAGCATGAGTAGTAGTGAAGATGGACATTAGTATAAATCCATAATTGCTGCCAGTCTATAAATGGCATTTTACACTTACTAATTTTTCATCCATGATATGTATACAGTGGCCGTCTTGTAGTGCACTCAATTTCACCTGTCACTTCACAACATGTTTCGGCAACATAGTGCCATCATCAGGTGTCCCAATTACGTGAAACTATTGCATTGCTTGCCCTCATATGTTTTCACAACACCATTTAAAAAGTATTTAAAAAGTCCGTATTTGTCAACTATGATAAAGAAGTTTTAGCAAATGTAAATTTATCATAGTTGACAAATACGGACTTTTTAAATGGTGTTGTGAAAACATATGAGGGCAAGCAATGCAATAGTTTCACGTAATTGGGACACCTGATGATGGCACTATGTTGCCGAAACATGTTGTGAAGTGACAGGTGAAATTGAGTGCACTACAAGACGGCTACTGTATACATATCATGGATGAAAATCAGTGCAACAGGACACTAAAATATGACATTACTAATTTTTCTTTTTACTGTACAGAATACTTTGACCATGGAAGCATCTCTGTCAGCTGCACAAGACAGTTACAGGCGAGCTCGAAATGAATTTGCTGCTGGGCTATGTGAAGAACAACAAAAATTGCTCCGGCAAGTTCAGTAGTTGTATATTTATGCACTTTATCCTCAGCTTTGAAGCAGTTTATGTACCAAAGCCCCATTCATAATTCAAACTGTTCTTAAGCTGAAACTAACAGATATAGTTCTTATATTAATTATTTCCTCAAAATCAGTGGGAATTTTTTGCAAACATTCAGTAGGACACAATATGTGTATTTTATGGATCCCTGTAAGCAGGGATGTACATGAGCAGATTCAAGCAAACTGGTACATAAGAATTTGATACAGTTAAGAAGTACCATTTGTATATATGGTTCATACATTGAGCTTTTGTATGTTGAAGACTGAGTTTAAAGCAGAGCTCTGCCTTCTTCCTGCTTTGTGGTGGTCTCTTGCTTAGCTTACTCCTTGACCTTGAAGATGGAGCCTGAATGTCCTCCAAGATACCAGTTTAGTTTCATTGGACTACAAAGTGCTATATCCCAGAAGGTAGAACTTTTTACAAAGAGCACAGAATTAAAGGACTGGAAGTTTATATAGCAGGAAATAGGCTACCCAGAATTCCTTCTATTTATTCAATTTCTCAGGTGGTGGTCCCCCTTGTTATAATATCTACTCTGTGGTTAGCTAAACCATGCTTATTCATATTTTGGGAAAGGTACACAGAATTTCATTTTACAGCTTCCACATTTTTCAGTCTTTATCCCTTATTTTATATGTATATATATATTTATATATTTCTTGCAGGTCACAGTAGCCGAGCAGTCTAAGGCATGCACTGTCTTCGCTCACTCGGAAGCCAGGATCTTGGGTTCGAATCCCACTCAGGGCATGGTTGTTTGTGTGCGTTTTTCTGTGTTTGTCTACAGGTAGAGTCCTTGCGACGAGCTGATCACTCGCCCAAGGAGTCCTGTCGTATTTGTAAGATCTAGAAAAACCGAAGTGAATGGAGTTCATGGAGGTAGGCCTAGGCCCATTGGGGCTGTAGTGCCAGGGGAAAAAAATATATAGTTCTTACTTATCTGAGGACTGTCAGCATTGATTGTGAATAATGAATTGAGATAGCTATGGATGAAATTGTGTATATCCTATGTTAAGATACTGTAGAATTCCATAATTTTTGTGGAGTGAGTAAGGAAAACCACAAAAAAAATCCCTTGTCAGGATAACCAGTCTTCATGCTAAGGTTTGAATCTTAGGCTCCCGAATATAAAGCAACAAACAAACTCCGTGGTTTAGTCCGCAAGCAAAGTTTACTGACCAAGTGACTGCCGTTTGTTAGTTAGTGCCAACTTTAGCAGATAAAGGGTGTCGCGTAGTCAGCACAAGAAATCCCGACAGCCGTTAATTTCGGTTTTCTAGACCAGAGCCACTATTTCCTTGAAATAGCTCCTCAGTTATCCTCACAAGGCTGAGTGGACCCTGTTCCAGACCCATTACTGCTCAGAAAATCTGATATCACTAGTAATCAGACCTGGACCTCTGGATCCATAGCCAGGAACTCAGACCACTAGACCACAGAGGCGGTCCTAGAATGTAAAGCAGAAGTGCTATGTTGCCCTCATACATAAATTATCCTGTTTTCACTCTGATACGACTTATTTAATGAGGGACTCTGACAGGACATAAATTTAGATTAAAGAGATGGACATCAATTAGCCCTTGCACTACCTTTGTCAGCAATCCTTTAACATCCCCTTCATAAAATTATTCGGCTAGCAATACCACACTTCAAAGGAAACATGATACTTTGCTTAAGTATTATCATCTGGGATAGGGAATTTAAATTTCCTCAGCTACACTGTGGGTGAAAGCCAGGATAGCCCAATCAGTATAGCAACTGGCTACATGCTGGACAGCTTGAGAGTTTGAGTCTCGGTATGAGAAAGATTTTTCTCCTCTCCAAATCATCCAGACTAGTTCTGGGTTCCACCCAGTCTCCTATCCAGTGGATACCGGGGGCTGTATTCCTGGGATGAAGCAGCCAGGGCATGAAACTGACCACCCACCTCTAACTAGTGCAGAAGTAAAAATGCATGGATCTATAACTCCACTTCCCCATATGCCTCCATGGTGTAGTGTTTATTTAGTTAAGCACAGGGCAACTTTTTTTACAGTTCTGGTACCGAGATTTTAATATGAAGGTGATGGTATGTGTATATTGAAAACAGTGTGATGGTAGACCTACTGGTGCTGTTATAGTAGTGCAGTGCAGTGCACAGATGATAAAAGTCAGCAGGGTGTCTTGAGTCACTTGCCCTCATGAATTGAGCCCAGGTGATGAAATATTCATTCAGCTAGAGCTTTGTAATTGCAAGGATTTGTGCAGTGGTTTCATTTGATGCGACATAAGTTTTATTGAGCTGTCTTAGTATATTCCAGCAATGTATCTGTCTTTTTTTTTTGTTTCACATTACACTGTTTTTTCTTGCTTTGTGTTGAATTACTTATTTTATCTTGATAAAAATTATGATATATAAGAACACAGAATTTAACATCATTTTATGCCATTGTAGATTTATTTTTGATAATTGTTCCAGGTATCAAAAGACACTGGAAGATAAGTTTCGACGAGAATTTGTGGGACGCTCTCTGCATGATACTGTGTACTTTCTGTTGTTACTGCATGAGACCAAACTGGCAGATAAGCTGCGTACTGAATATCGAGTAACTGATAGGAGGTAATCGCCATGATCATTCCCAGCCTTAATTTAAAATAAAGGTTTCTTGAATTGAACATTTCTTTAGTGTGGAATTCACTTATGTGTTTACTTCAGTATATATTCTCCCATGTTGAGAATCTTTTCTGATATATAAGTTGCCAGCTTCATACCTCATTTTTTCCTATATTTGCAACAGAAGAAGTAAAGTTCTTAATAAATTACAAGTCATGTGTGACTGCAGATAAACCACAGTCTAATACCTGTGCACTGTCATTATCACTAAAACGGAGTCAGCAGTAAATATAAAACTTGTGCTTCATATGTGCAGTAATGTTAATGCTTTTTTCTACTGGAAGAAAGAACAAAAGGAGGACTGTGTGGTAATATTATTTGCAAATTGGTGCACAAAAGTAGCTGAATGTGCTACAGTGTAGCCTTAGTACAATGAGATGTTACACAATTTAGAAAAATGTTTGTTCTAACATGTACTCACAATATCCAAAAATAGTTTAAATGCATGATCTTCAAGTCATCTGTTATATTGTAAATGTTCATATCAAAATTTGTGTACAGTCTCTGTATGTAGGGTTACTTCAGAAATCTGCACATTGAGGACAGGTCATTTATGAGAGAGACAGTTGTAACATATGTCACTGGTCATTTAAGAGCAGAACAAACCTGTGTTAAACTTCATACCTTGTTAAATTTTTGTAAAGGTTCAAGTTTAGCTGAAGGAACTGAGGGATTGAAGGCATAAGTCAGTCACTTAACACATTAAGGACCGGCGATTTAAATATGTAAATCACCCTGGGGCTGCCATTATTAAATCTACTATCCTAACTTGTGCACTGTTCACTTTAAAAATTAATTTAAGATCTCGTAATTAATCTTATGAACTAAAATTTTTGGAGAACACTTACCAATGCTGCTAGAAGTGCTTGAGGGTGTGATATTTCTGGAAACATTCCCCTTTGTGAAGTGGCATTACACAGAACTTGCAAATGTAGACATACTCCTTTTTTTGTGAACTGTGCAAACACGGCATTGTCTAGAAGGATACTTCCCCTTGGAATGTTCACTCTTCACAATTTTCATGAGGGTATGTTTCCGCATATCACCCAAGAGTCGCCCTGGGGGGTCCACACGAGCCCTGCGTGGGGTGGGAGATGATGGGCCCGGTCGCGCTAAGTCTGTGTCTGACTCTGGTTCTGCCGCCACCATCTGGTCTGTAGCCCAGGCCTTTGCCACATCCATCAGATATGCTTTATATTTCAATTTTGAATCAGGGTTTAGATTGTGATTTTTTTAGACTTTTACTTTCCCCGCAGTGTTATTACCCCCATTATCGTCACAGCTACTGTCACTTTCACTGTCTGTGGCCACAATTCTTTGTTCTCCCCTGTCACTACCGCTCTCTGAATCACCATTACTATGCATCTCACAAGCCAGGTCAGCTAGCTCATCGGAGAAGAATTTGTTCTTGTCCATACCCCACCACTAACTACTGGCTGATACATACAGCTCGAAGAGCAACAAAGCATTTTGTTTATAGTGGGTTAAGAAAACAGCAAGGTCAAGTTACTGACAAGTAAGCAAAAATTCAAGAGTTTTATTATGCCACTGCGTGCAACTTGGGTGGCGCCAGAGCAATGTCTAGTGTGTTACAACCTAACATGTCCTAAAATCATGATATCATGCGACCGGTCTGCCATGTTTAAAAGCCAAAAGCATGATATCATGCAACCGGTCTTCAATGTGTTCGGAGAGGCACCACAAAAGAGGAGACTGCATAATTTGGAAACATTGTTTATGATAGGACAGCATTATTAATGAAGGGGTGCTGACAAGAGGGGAGGAAGATGGCAGTCATAGTAGAGATGTTATGTAACTACTCACTGCCTCCATGTTGTTTTGGTGAATTTGGCCCCCTTTTTGGAGGGGGCATTTGTTATGATAGTGATAACTTTGTGCCATAACCTGGGATAATGTGTGCTGGATTCTTACAGCAGTGGACTTCTCTTGCATGGTTTGTTCTTTCCCTTCTATTCATCATTAACCAATATGCCATATTCAAATGTTAGCATCCCTAAGGTTTGTGACAGGCATGAATTTTCAGAACATAACTCAGTTTCATTCCTCAGGGTAAGGAAACTGGTTTCAATTTTAGTGAAGAAACTTATGATTTTTTACAGCTATAAGGAACAAACCACAGTAAATTGTATATTACAAGCCATGCCATCACAAGTATTCCATACAGCAGAGACCAAAAACTCGTCATCATGTTTATGAGGACAAGTTCTCACAGCAGTGACTGCTAACATAACAGCCTTCTGGGATGTGACACCATGTAGGCTGGTAGAAGTTTGCTGATGTTTCAGAGGACTTGCTCTGTCTGTCTTCAAGGTAAAAGAGAAAGAGAGAGAGGGTTGGAAGATAACCAAAATATATGTAAACTCATAACACCCTATTTGGCATCCCAGAAGAATATTATCTTCATCACAACATTCCACTCTGAAATCAGGACACTTACGAGTGTCCTGTTTTGGCTTCTGTATTCACATCTTCCAGGAGTACTTAAGTGCTTGTCATTTTCGTCTATTTGATGGTATTTCAGAATCTGTTTTGGGAACCAGAAAATCTCTATTGGATGCTTTGAGACCAGTTATTTCTATGTGCATAAATTTTTCTTCCAAAGATTCAAATTTGTGATTGAGAATAGTGTACACTGCCAGTTATCATAAAAATTTTGTAACGTGTTTTGTTACTGATGTCGGTCCCCGCGCCTTTTCTTCTTCGGTTCTCTGACCGGCATTACTTCGGCGTCTTGTACGGGTACCTCTCGTAGTTCTGCCGCCTCAGGTTTCCTGTTCGCTGAGGCTGGATCTTCTTCTAGACGTGCCTCCATCTCTTGGCAGGCCATCGTCACTCCAACCAGTATTACTAAGGGGACCTCTTCTAGTTGTGCCGCTGCAGGTTTTGTATCCACTGTGGCCGGCTTTTCCTCTTCTAGCCGTGCCTCCATCGTTTCTCAGCAAGCTATCGTCTCTCCCTCTATCTTTGATTTAAATGCAGACACCATCTCCATGTGGCTGGTGCTTATATTTCTAGCATGGCGGCCATCTGTTCTCGCCGGGACTTTCTATCAGCGTCTAGTATCGCCTCTAGGCGTTCAAAAATTGTTTCCATTTCCATCGTGCGGTAGTATAATTCATTGAGGCGTGTTCAAGTTCATAATCCCACTTCTGACACCAGTGTAACGTGTTTCGTTACTGAAGACGCCGTAGAGATTGTTAATTGGTTTATTCAGCTACCTACGAGTTAGTTCCGAGCAAGCCTACGAGCCAGTGTGTTATCAACAGTTCTCAAGGCAGTTGCTCTGCTTTCCAACCGCTACATCATCCCCTAGGTCGAGGATGTTGGTTGTACACCTCGACCGGCTCGCGCCTTATCATGGAGCTGCTCGAGACAAGCAACCATAAAAAGGGGGAAGATGTAGCGGTTGGAAAGCAGAGCACCGGGGAGAAGAGAAAAAGAGTAACAGGACCAAAAGAAGATGCTGCAAGAACAACCCCCAAAGAAAAGGAACGGGGATACACCGTTAGGCTATTCGGGACGAACAGCCTTAATGAGGGAGCAGTGTGATATGTTGCGCAACGGAGGACCCCCACCTCCCCAGCGGTACGTGGCGGTAACGTAGCACTCTCATTACTATGGTAATAGATGAGTGATCGCCCCGCCACTCTCCCCACGGTGATGTAAGACGCAACGCGTGGTGACACAACACGACGACATGGCACCGGTTCCTGCTGTGATGTGGCACGCAACAACGCTGTTGACGCGGGCAACAGGTAACAGCGAACGGAATAAAAGCCGGCTGAGCAGCAAGCGAGAGCGAAAAGCCGGCCACAGTGGACATGAAACCTGCGGTGGCACAACAAGAAGAGGTCCCCTTAGTAATACCGGTCGGAGTGACGATGGCCTGCCAAGAGATGGAGGCACGTCTAGAAGTGGAAGAGCCGGCCTCAGCAAACAGGAAACCTGAGGCGGCAGAACTACGAGAGGTACCCGTAGAAGACGCCGAAGTAATGCCGGTCAGAGAACCGAAGAAGAAAAGGCGCGGGGACCGACACGAGTAACGAAACACGTTACAATATTGTAACATGTTTGGAGTAGATATTTCCATGGTAATGCAATAACAGTGGGTTGTTGCGTAGGAATTGCAGAATCAACAAACGTGTTTCCCCAGAGATGGAAGGTTCACTGCATAACAATGGATTGTTGGACCAGCAGGGATAATGCACTTCCGCGGTAATGAGTCAAACTTAAGAAAGCTGCTGCCGAAAGCAGTCTAGTATTCGCCAAGATATAGTGGAAGCAATAATTGTGATACTGCAAGTGATAATAATTGTAAAGCGAAGCATAAAAAATATCCGCTACATCCTTGACGACGTGAAGTTATTTGTTGCGTGACAGTATTATCTCTGCAGCTCATAATTTATTTTTGTCACGTCTCAGTTTCCAAATTTCACTGCTATACAGGAAGACTGAAAAACCTGTTGTAGTTTACAGTTTTAGTCCTGACCATTTTGAAGAAATTAGGTTTTAGATACACAGTTATATGAACAGTAATTTCCACATGCTTAATTCACTTTTAATAGAGATTTAAAAATGATATCCCTTGTAATTTTTCATATGAAGGTTCTAGTGCTAAGTGTTATCTTATTCAGGTATTGGTGGTTGCGTATCCAGAGTCTTTCTGAGCTTGGAGAGTGGATGGAATTGGATAAATTCTCCAAGAGTAAAAAGTCCCCTATTGGGATTGAGGTAAGATAAAAGTATCTTATAATGCAAGTTGATTCAAGTGGTAATGTTTCTGCCATTTAGTTGGTAAGTGCCTGATTCATATCTCACCTGGGACACCAATTGTTCTGACAGGGGTCTGTTGTGGTTTTTCTCATTCCCCAGGCAGATGATGGGATAATATCTAAAGTTAGGCCACAAATGCTTCCTTCCACATCCTTTCCAATCCCTCATTCACGTGTCTACCACATAACACCATACAGTCTGAATACTGAAAACATGATTAAATAAACCCCAAATAAATAAATAAATAAAAACATATCGTTTTTATTCAACCTTGTATTCTACACATTAGATTAATTCCTTTTTTATATAAAAACATAATTTAGGAAAGAATCAAGTGTGTTTTTTCCACAGATTAATTCCTTATGCAGGTGTCCCATTTATGGTATTACTGACTGGGGGGTTTATGAAGTGTCACTGAGGTGACTTCAGGAGACATGATACACACATAGACACACACACACACACAGAGCAAGGTAATCTCATAAACCTACTTCTCTTTCTTCAAAATGAGGATTCAAAAAACTGCAAAGAGCACCGCACATGATTTTTCTTAATGACATGTCAGTTCTGAATAAATCATGTTTGAATTAGTAGCATGTGAATCAGCAGATTTTATTCTTCCATCTAGCACAAGAGCTGAATAATAATTACAGTAGTGTCACATAGGAGCCAGTCAAGAAATCTATAGATTACACCTCACACGTGCAACAGTTAAGTGATGCTGAAGTATTTTGAAGGAATGAAAAAACCCCACCCCCCAAAAGTGTAATATTTTAAGACAGGAATTTTCATTCATTTCTTTAAAACATTCATACAGAAACTGAATTGTGTAATTTTTCCTGTGTTGATCTTGAACTGTTTGCACCTGCATATCTGATGGGTTGTGTGTTACACTTCTTCTTTCTAGCCATTTGTTGATGTATGCCTCAAGCATAAAAACAGATCTGAAGCTGAGAAGTATCTACCTAAAGTGAAAGATGAACTTAAAGTGAAGTACTATGTTAAAGCTGGGTAAGTATACATAAAAGATTACATTCACAGAATAGGCCTACTTGGTATTATTAAGGCCTTTTTTTTCTGTCTTTGTGTTTCCTGTCTGTAATACTAAAGATTAAAATACTGGCACACAAAAATATAATTTTACCCATTGTTTTATGAATATGAAATTTGATGTCTCATATTGAGGGAAAGCTTTGGTTGAGGTTGTTTGTGAAAAGGTTGCTTAGCAGTTAATTTTGGTCTAAAAGAAAAAAGTAATAAGAGGATGGAGAAAACTTCATAATTTTTCCTGTGCACCAAATATTATTACAATGATCAGAGATGAGATGGGGGCATGGTGCACACCAGGATGAGATGAGAAATGAATACACTTTATTTGTTGAAAATCCACTGGAGAGATCTAAGCATACATAGGAATTCGTTCATTCATCAGTAATCTGTCAGACGACAGGTCCACAGTCTCTTCCAAAACAGTTCCTCCACTTAATGCGATCTAGAGCTTTCTCCTTCAAATGAGAATATCCTCTTCTGTCCCCAAGGTCATCCAGCATCTTCTTACGTCTTCTTCCTTGTCTTCTGGTCACTTCTATCTGCCCCTCTATCTTTCCTTCAATAACTTCTTTTAGAAGGCAGTTTCTGCGTAAAACCTGACCAATCCAATTAGCCTCCCATTTTCTTATTTCTTGTAGGATATTCCTCTGCTCACTGACTCGAAATAACACTTCTTCATTTCTCACATAATCGATCCAACTGATCTTCTCCAACACCACATTTTGAAGCTTTCCAGGTGTTTCTGATCTACTGCCCTAAGTGTCCAAGTTTCAGCCCCATACAAGGCTGTGCTCCAAATGTAGCATTTCACTAGTTTCTTCCTCAAATTTAAGTTCAATTTGCTGGTAAAAAGATTCTTCTTCTTGCTAAATGCAGCTTTTGCCATGGCATCCTAGATTTAATTTCACAAGTACACCTTCCATCATCTGTTAACAAGCTACCCAAATATATTTCACATTCTCCAGTTGTTTTTGGTTTATCTTTATTGTGACGGGTTGGTTGTCTCGAAATTTTCATTACTTTTGTTTTCTCATATTCATATCCATGCCATAGCACCTTCCAATTTTGATTAGTCTATCAATCATACCCTGTAGCACAGTTTCTTTCTTAGCCATTAATGCAAGGTCATCTGCATATTTCACAGTTTGAATAATTTGCCCTCTTAATTTGAAGTCTCCAAGCCCATCCAGAGCTTCCTTGGTAAGGCATTCGCTGTACAAGTTGAACAGAATTGGTGATAAACAGCATCCTTGTCGAACTCCTCTTCCAATCTTCACACTTCTTGTCTCCCCTCTGTCCAGTCGCACTCTAACACTCTGATCCATGTACAATTTACTAATCAATCTTCTTTCACGCCAGTCGATACCTGTTTCCTTTAGTATCTGCATTAATTTGGTCCAATTTACACGGTCAAATGCCTTCTGCCAGTCTATAAAGCAAGCACACAGTTCTTCATCTATCTCCAAAGTTCTTTCTGCTATAATTCTCATCATCCCAATTGCATCCCTGGTTCCTTTTCCTCTTCTAAATCCAAACTGATCCTCTCCAAGTACATCCTCTATTTTCCTTTCAATTCTTTTAAGTATCTTTGCTATTATCTTTGCTGTATGTGCAATAAGGCTTATTGTGCGATGGTCGCTGCATTTTGTAGCTTTTGTCTTTTTCTTTAAGGCAATCATTGTCAGTTCTGTAAAGTCCTTGGGCCACTCCCCAGTTTCATAGATGGTGTTTATTAGTTTTGTCAGTGTTTTCAAACCACCTTCTCCCAGTAACTTAAGCACATCTCCAGGTACATCATCATCTCCTGTAGCCTTTCCATTCCTCATATCCTTGATAGCTTTTTCCACCTCACTTTGTAAAATATATGGTCCTTTCTCGTCTGTATCTGCTTCTTCTGCCGGTTCCACTTCCAAGGTTTCTGGCCGATTAGGTCGATCATATAGTTCTGTAATATAATTTCCCTAATTTCCAGCACTTGACTCTGATCTACTGTTCTATTCCCCTGGGAGTCTTCGATGCCAATATTTTGAATCCCATGGTTCTCTTTCCATCCTACTTCTTTTGTCTTCATGTACATCGAATCATAACGTCCTGTTCTTTGAAATTCTATAATCTCATTACATATCTTCTC
>NW_019723298.1:927136-1016403 GCF_002891405.2 Cryptotermes secundus
ACTTGCATAATCAGTATATCTACCGGTTCCGCCTTTAACTTCAGAGCAATAATTCTGTCATTACAAACAATCTTCTTAACAACACTCCTCACTACACTTTTATGCACCACTATTGCCACACCTCTTTCAGCCCGTTCACCTCCAGAATAATACATTGTATAATCACCACTTCTTATTTCACCTAGTCCTTTCCACCGCACTTTGCTGACACCTAAAACAGACACCTCATTCTTCTCCATTTCCATTTTCAAATTCTCCAATTTTCCTGCTTGATTCAAGGTCCTTGCAGTCCATGTTCCAATCTTGTAGCCGTGATGTTCCTTCTGATCTTCGCACTTTTCCTTGTCGTAACGCCTGCATGACATTTCCTCTAGAAACACTCCCCCCCCCGGAGATGTAGTTGGGGGAATAGTTTACCTCCGGTTTGTTTTGTCTCCAGAGGAAACATCTCGCATACATGGTATCTCTGTTTTTGGAAAGAAACTAACCAGGAAAAGTGATAATGTAGTAGTTTTTCCATCTGCTTTCCACATCGCAGTACAACAGCCATTCAAACCATTCTGGTCACGCCTGTTGCTATACGAACTTGAACCATCTTGAGCATCATTTGCTCTGTGCTTCAAGTCGCTGCTGATGACGCTGCTTCCGACATCAGTTTTTTGGTTTTTGGTGTCTCTCTTCGTCTGATGCCTACCCTTTGACCTGTCCAGCATGGGAGGCCCTGCCAGTAGCTATGCTACTGCTGGTATAGCTCTCAGGGTCCTTGTCATATTCAAACCCCCTCACCACAATAAGGTGGAGACACCAACAAGGGGGAGATAGGAATATACTATTAAAATCTATCTTACAGAAAGAGGGTATGAGGATATGCTAGATTCATTTGGAAGCAGAATAGGGCCATGTAGTGTGTTTTTGTGAACGTAGTAATGAACCTTCTGACCCCCCCCCCAAAAAAAATAAAAGAACACTGTCATAGAGGTAGTTATGTTTACATTCCTATTAAAATGCTGTGTTGATAAAAGCTTGAACTTATAGCTTTTGCTTTTCGTGTATCTTAATAACAGAAGTCATTAATATGTATATTGAAAAGCACAGACCCCCAAAATGAACCCTTGTGAGAACTAGAGAGAACTCCAAAAGACAATGAATTCCAGAAAAATTATCTGGAGATTTTCTGTTGCATAAATAGCTATGGACCCACTTTAAATACCCACCAGAAAGGCCAAAATCGCTAAGTTTAAGAAGCAGCATGGCATTAACAAAAGGTTTTTAGGTCTCAAAGTCTACGCAGTAGGAAGGTTTTCTTTGTGAGTTCTGTATGGAACGCCTTTAATTTTGAGGGTACAGGTATATTCCTGGGGATAAAGGGCAGCCGGCACATAGGGCTGACAACCTTGCCGCTGCCATCTGTGAGCCCATTGTCTGGAAAATGTGGGAGCCTCAACATCTTACAACCCTATGGACCTCCACGGCCTGTTAAAAAGGATGGCTTTACAGGGGTTTTTTTTTTTTTTGTTTGAAATCCCTGCATGATATAAGTAATGTGTTTTACTGGATTAAGGTTTGTATCCCTTATTGTTTTTTTTTGTATGTAGAATGTTTGAAGAAGCAGCACGGATTGCATTTGAACAGAAAGACCTCCAAGCATTGTTGTTTGTGCAGGGGAGATGTGCCTCCGCAGATCGTAACCTTAGTGACAAGATCAGTCATCTTGTCACTCAGCTCAGTACCAAGAAATAAATAGGTATGTTCCAGTGGTTATTTATTGTAGCAGAGAAGCCAGAAAATTTTACATTAACAATCAATCATTTGTATTTATTGATTATGTCAATTATGATTATATATTATACGTATTATTAACTTACAGTTTGTGTACGTTTGTGGCATTTAGCCCTTTTCATCATGGAATGAACAGCAGTATTGAAAATAAAAGTATTGGCCAAAAGAATTTACATTAGTAATCCAAGAGAGTAATTTATTGTATACAGTGTTGAGGTTAGAAGTACACTTGGTCGTCAACTTATGACTAGCCGCACATACGGCCACAAAAATAAATTATAAAGATGATAAAAAGATTAGAAAGGTTAAAAAATACTGTTAATAAATATATGGCCGACATACAACCAGATCGACTTGCACATACGGCCACAAAAATAAAATAAAATAAAATAAAAATGATTAAAATGTAAAAGTTTTTAAAAATAAATTATAAAGATGATAAAAAGATTAGAAAGGTTAAAAAATACCGTTAATAAATATATGGCCGACATACAACCAGATCGACTTACAACCTGTCAGTCAGAACAGAAGTTGGTCATAAGTCGACGACCAGTGTATGTATTTTTTCCTTTGTGCCATGAAAGCCTGTCTAAGTCCCAAACAGCAGCATGAAACACAAGCAAGTGACAATATAATTGTGTGTATATATAATACAGGGTATACACAAAAGAATGGTGCGGTTTCAAAAGTTAATAAAAATTTATTTCTCAACTTACATGAGCACAACATACACTGTCAGATGCGGCAACTGTCCAAGTTTCTCATGTGCTAATTAGAAACCTCCAATGTGTGCACCCTGGATCACACGACACACATCCACACGGTAATCAAACTCTGCTGCCAATGAAGATAACAATCTTCTCCCTTGGCCACCCCGTTTGGCAGATCTTAGACTGTGCAATTTCTTTCTTTGGGGGTTCGTTAAAGACGGCGTTTATGTACCACCATTGCCCATGTCCATTTATGAACTTCGTGATCGGATAACATATGCACTGCAGGCCATTACAAAGGACATGCTACACCGGGTCTGGGATGAGTTTGATTACTGTGTGGATGTGTTGTGTGACCAAGGGTTCACACATTGGAGGTTTCTAATTAGCACATGAGAAACTTGGACAGTTGCCGCATCTGACAGTGTATGTTGTGCTCATGTTTGTTGAGAAATAATTTTTTATTAACTTTTGAAACCGCACCATTCTTTTGTGTATACCCAGTATATAGCTTGAACTGAACCTCGTAGTGAATAAGAATTATAATGTACCATTAGAAGGAATTTGTGATACTTGTGAACTAAGAATCCATTACAGTTTTTTCATTTTTGTTTCAGCCCAAAATCACAGTTCATCATTTGACTAGATGGATTACCAATAAAATATTATACAAGGGAAATGTTTACATTCAGTTCCTCTTCAGGAACTGAGTACATGTGTATGAAATACATGTACTCTATTTGTTTATAATATGCCATTTATGAAGAACACATTAAATATACAGTAATGATTTCTGCATTAATTTTCCCTCCCTTTCTTCCAAATTATTATTTTTTGATGTCAGTGACAGAGTATTAGCTTCCTAGGATTACATGTCAAAGACTCTGCTTCATGTTGCACTACCATCATGGATTGCCATTTGAAAGTTTAATTTCTGACACAGTAGAAGATAATAGAACAGGAATGCTAATATGCTACCTTCCAATAAAAATCAAGATTAGAGAGGTGCAATTTGTATCAGAGTGCACACAGCATCCACATGTGTTCTTTGCATTATCAATGTTTCTAGCTGTTCCAAATGTCTTTGATGAAACGTTAATAATATTGAGCACTAGAGACTCTACTTCATATAAAATGCAGTCATAACATTCAGTATTAAAAAAAGACAAAATTCAGGTTTTGAACTCTGCTGAATAAACATCTTTTGTGAGAATGACATCAGTTGACTACAGAGACTATTGTGTTGACAGATCACTGACCTGCAGAATTAATACTACCTGGAACTAGTGCTGGTTACTGTAGTTACTGTGTTTAGGTAGCAGTGCCAGCACTATTCATACTTCACAGATCTGTGCATCCACCACACTGTTATTACCAACTGTAGAAAATTAAAAAGGACAACTCTGGGATAGCCTCCAGTGGCATTAATATTTATATAAAATTGTATCAAAATTCATCCATCTCATCTCTGCACACTGTGCAGAGAATGCATAAGAAGGTTACAAGTCAACATGTTGAAATTGGTGCCAAAGAAATATAAATCAGTGTAAGTAACTTTCCCTCTTCACCTATCTCCCCACCACACACCGAAATAAACGTTCATCAGAATGTGTATAGTGACCTAGAATAACTTGCTGACTTGTTTTATTTTCTCATACACCTAGTTCAAACATTCATTTTAATGCTCAACTGACCCGTTTCATTTTATACATGTAAAAACATGATATAAGGAACCTGTGATATAAAAAAAAGCCTTTTCTGCTGTTCATGTCTATTGTTTTGCTCTGTACCCTTTACACCTATAAAACACCTGCTGTGTAAGGAAGTGGTCTTCTTAAGTGACTGAATTTTAATAAAAATAGTTGAAGCTAATTTCAGAAAGTTGCAATTTTGTGTTTGAGGGCCATTTGAAAACCCCTCTTTTTGGAACAAGAATGTTCCACTGGGCACTGACCTGTGATGGATAAATTCTTAAATATTGAATATGAATAAAATCTGTTCCAATGTCTATTGCATCAGTCTGCCACATGACACCGTGATGTGAACATGCATTGTTTTACACAAATGCTTTTTTGACTGTGTTTTGTTTTGTATGCGATGGATGGCAAAATCAAGCAACCTGTCTGCATAAAGTTTTATATGAAGCTTGGTAAATCCATTACCAAAACCCTTGATATGCTTCATGAGGCTTTTGGAGAACATCCTTTAGACCAGACAGTGGTTTTTGAATGCCATTCACTTTTCAAGGCCAGTCAAGTGTCAGTTGAAGATGTCGAACAGTCAGGGCAACCAAGCACCAGCAAGACAACAGAAAATGTCAGGAGAAATTCGAGAATTCATCCATGAAGACCATCACCGAACAATCCATGAGCTCACAGACACTGCTGGTATGTTGTGGAGTTTGCCAAGTGATCTTAACAGAAAATTTGAACATGGACTGCATTTCCACGAAGTTTCTTCTCCCAACTCTTGAAAACTTATCAAAAGCAGTGGCATGTAAACATGCATCTTGAGCTACAAGAGAAAGTTAAACAGGACCCACCTTTTATCTCTAGGATCATAATGGGTGATAAAAGTTGGATTTATGATTATGATCCAGAAACCAACAGTAATCGCAGTGGAAGAGCCCACAGTCACCAAGAGCAAAAAAGGCACAGCAGGTTCAGAGTTCAACAAAGAACATGCTTGTTTTTTTCAGCATGAACGGAATTGTTCACTCTGAATTTATTCCTCCTAACACTACGGTCAACTCGACCTTTACTGTGATGTTTTGAGACAATTGAGAGAAAATGTGCAATAAAAAAGACCAGAACTTTGGTGCAGCTGTAAGTAGCATCATCATGACAGCACGCCCACCCACATCTCTGTGACTAACAACATAGTTGTTCTTCCCCACCCTTTCTGCTCGCTGGACTTAACCCCCTGTGATTTCGCTTTGTTTCCCAAATTGAAAATGAAACTGAAGGGATGACTTTTGAAACAGTGTCTGATATCCAAAGGGAATTGCAAGCGGTACTTGACAGCATTAAAGAAAATGACTTCCTTAGTGCTTTCGAAGCATGGAAAGAAAACAATGGGATCACTGTATACGTTCCCAAGGAGACTATTTTGAAGGAGATGACAGCCAAACTTGAATAAGTTAAGCCAGCATTTTCTTTTGACCTAGTCCAGGAACTTTCCAATAGTACTTACTTACTTAGTCATGGAGCTGAGCCCTTCTGGAGGAGCCACCAATTCTGCAGCTACTCAAGAATTTCCCAGCATTTTATGGAACCTGAACGTCCATTACCGTGTTCACAAGAGCACTCCACTAGTCCCTATCCTGAGCCAGCTCAATCAAATCCATACCATCCCATCCTATCTCTCTAAGATCCATTTTAATATTGTCCGCCCACCTATGCCTTGGTCTTCCCTGTGGTCTCCCTTCTTGCTTTCCCACCAATACCCTATACGCATTCCTTGACTCCCCCATTCATGCTACATGCCCTGGCCTCCTCATCCACCTTGACTTGATAATTCTAATTATACTTGGAAAATAGTACAAGTTATGAAACTCACTTTCCACTAGTACATTTCTTATTTGTTGTTTGAACACCCTATACAAAACCACATACAGACACATTTTTCACTGTCTATATCTTCTGTATGTGATGCAGTCAAAACTGCATCAACTTTCCCCATGTGAACTTGATGGATTTTGCTGAACATTGCCTTTGAAGTAGTTCCATTCTGCTGCTGTGCATTTCTAACAGCAGACATACCACTGCAGATGACTCATATATATGTCTTTTTCTGTGACTGGAAATGACATGATTGTAGTTTCTGTGACCTCTTCTGCTGACTGGAACCTGCATCCCTTCAAGAGAGCTTTAACTCATGGGAGCAAGCAGTTATCAGCAGGGTTTTGATCTGGAGAGTGGGGAAGTTAAGATACCATTCTTGGTCTGATGGGCTGGTGCACTGTCATGTAGGTTAATCCAATTGTCAGATTCCTAGAGATTAATGCTTTTATGACATAACTTCTCATAGACAGATGACATGTCCTGTCAAGGGGTGCTGAAAACGAGTAATTCTGTCAGGAACTCAAGATCAATATTTTCATGTTCATGATATACATATGAGGAGATAAAAAAGGCGGAGATAGAAACATGGAAAAGATATTAGTACTTTTTTGTTAACCTGTCATTTGCTTGAGGGATAAAAGATGATGGTAATGTGTCAGTTGTTACAGTTAGTACTAGGTGAGATTTTAATCTTTCACTTTGTGAGTGCAAGTTAAGTTGGTTTACAAAATACATATGTATTGTATGAAAGATGTTAAACCTCCAAATCTAGTGTTTTTTGAACTGTGGAACTAATATCAAAGCAGCTTGCCAGGTATGGCAGCTGTACTATGAAATAACTGATGCCATGAAAGGACAGTCAACCACCTGATTCTCTGAAATTCTTAAACTGAAGTCTGTTTCATTTCTAGACCTTGGAAACTTTAAACACTAATTAATTTCGAGCTACTGCTTATAAGTCATTATTGAAATCATACAGATGCTATTTTGATTCTCTTTTGAAAGCTGAACTTCTATTCATTCATCAGAAGAATTTTTAGAAATATCTCAAACATGTCCAGATATTTGATCACTTAAAATCTGAGTATAAGATTACCCTAAGTCACAAAATTATCAGCCTTGTTCTTAACCATTCCAACATGTGTGTCAAGTGACCATTCTCTGCTTTGAAGAGGGTCCATATGCAGACTCAGGGGAGACTCACTAAGTTATCATGAATGACAGCTAAGAAGAAAATTCTTCAAGACTTGTTGCATGAAACTGAAGTACAAGTTTTAATGAAAGAATGTAAGTTCAGTAGTCAATAACTATTTTTCTTAGTTTCCATTTTCTTCCTTGTTTATTCTTTAACTTAATTCATTTTTTTAGCTCAGATTTGTGTAGCTGTCTGTACAGTGCATATATCTACTTGGCAATATTTTCACAGCTTCCTATGTCAGGGTTGTCACACTCCACCACTATGTTGTACCTACAATACATTTAATTAAACTTATGTCAGTACACTGTATATTTTAAAGTTAAAATATCATGCCAAATTTAACTTTTCGTGTTTCTTTGAACAATCCAGATTTATTCTTGTGCAAGTTCAAATACTGTACCAGGCTTTTGAAGCGTTACATTGCAATGTCCACATCTATGAGTCTTTATTTTACATTAGTACAATCTTAGTTTTTGTATTACTCTTTGTTTTGATACTGTTTATTGTGCCATCTGAAATAAATGGCATTGACGGTAATTGTAAGATTTAAGGGGGAGCAAGCTGGGTAGTCACCCCAACACCTCCACAAAACAGAAATAAAATTCACAGATCTTACTAGGACAAATGCTTCTAGTTAGTTTGCATTTTTAGTTATTATAAGAAATAAAAAATAATCATTACATAACTCAGTTGTTACTAATATGGGCCTCCATATTTTGATTACCCCACAGCTGTAAATCTAGCCTTGACCAGGGAAATAGCATGCTGGAACTTAAACAGAAGACTGGTCAAAGGTGACAGTCCCAATATTTATGGAAGTAGGTGAAATACATTTTTTTTTTCACCTCTTAATTATAAGTGCGCAGATTCTAGAACACTGGAATTCTACAAAAAGCTGTCATACCTGTATACATATGCATGTACCTATTAAAGGTAGTCTTCATATTATAAGTTACTACAACAGGCTCATTTCAGGAACATGCACACATTCATTTATATTTCGTGAGTGGACAGCCAGATCAAGATGGCAACGAACCCACACACCAGCTGATAAATGGGCTTACAACCACACAAGTCAAATTAAAAAACAAGCTCAAAAAAGTCAGGAGCAAAGAATTTGAGCAATACATAACGAAACTAAGTAGAACAGACAATTTGATACAGAAACCAATCAAGAACTCAAAAAAACCTAAAACTCCAACACCACCAATAAGAAAATATACCAATGAACCATGGGCAAAAAGTGACGCTGAGAAAGCTAAACTTTTGGCAGAACACTTGGCTTCCATATTCCAACCAACAGATACAGTAATCGACCAAGAAACAGAAAAAAGTCTATTAAGCCCACCTATAACACATACAACCATCAAAGCATTCACACAAAAAGAAATAGCTGATGAAATTAACTCTTTGACTGGCGCGGGCGTGTTTTATCGCCCGGACGATGCCAGCCGTTCCCTGGCGTTGGCGTGTTTTAACGCTTTGACCATCTCGTCCCTTCTTTGCTCTCTTGGCAGTCATCAACCAAAGACATATTTATGATAGTTTTTGTGCATGTTTGTAAAGAACCCTTGTAAACTTTGTGGGGGTCTATATTACTGTCAGAACCCTCTGAAAAGGTAAATGTCAGAAAATATTTCACATTCATTCAGTTTCACTATAGCTTCTTGCAGCAAGTGTCTTCGTTTTCCTACAGACCAGCTGGAAAATGTTGTGAACGAGATTTTTTCTGATGATGATAGTGGCGATGAAATAATGATTCCTGAATTGGATTAAGTTGATAGTGACAATAATACTGTGATAGGCAATGATCCACAAGACAGTAATCATGGACATTTTCCTACCACGAGTGCGGTGCCTGACACGCCCATCTCATGAACGTACGGAGACTTTGTACCCCCAATACTTCCATTTGCTAATAGTTTCGGGATCAAAATTGATATAACACTTAAAATGCATCCCTTTAAATGGATTAAAATTTTTTCTGGATGACGACTTGGTAAATCACATCACAACTGAAACCAATCGCTATGCTCACCAGCCCTTCAACGCACATGAGTTAGCTCCTCACTCTCGAAAACACAATTACAATTATGTCACATCAGATGAAATCTGGACATACTTAGGAATTGTGTTCATGACAGGAATCGACAAACGCCCTGAAATTGAAGAATATTTGTCCACTAGGCCCATATTTCACACCCATGGTTTGGACAAAACACGTCTTTGCGGTTGAATAGTTTCATTCTATTCAAAAAGAACACAACAAACGAAAAATACAAGAAGAGAGAAATTACAGATTCAAAGATTTTATATTGGACTGTGTAGAAAAATGACTAAACCACACAAACAGTGTGGAGAGGGAGAAAAGTCAAGGAATGAAGTGGATGACGATTTTATTGGGTCAGACTAGAGTGCAGTCACGCCTCTGCCCTCGACCTTGAAAAGACCACCAGTGAAAGAGAAAGCAAATCGTCTAGAGTGTGGCTTGAAAATTCACAAAATGGTCCATGTTCCTAACAGTAACAATAAGAAGAATGGTGCCCTGAGAAAGTGTCGCGTGAGTGCTAATTACAAGGTTAGAAAAGAAACAAGTATCATGTGTGCAGGCTGTGGTGTGGCTCTCTGCAAACTTTCATGTTTCAATGTTTATCACACGAAGAAAAACTAATAAAGAAGTATGGAAAGGCATTTATTGCATAAAATATTGTATTTTAATTAGTTCCTAAAAATTTCGTTTTTAAAAACCAATTTTTGTTGAAGTTGTTTAGGAAAAAGTAACAACATGCATTTTAGCGACATAAGGTTTAAAGGGCCTGCCAGGACAGGGGTGGGATTTAAATACCCTTCGCGCCAGTCAAAGAGTTAAGCTCCTAAATCCAAAAAAGTCGCCTGGATTTGATCTGGTAACGGCCAAAATGATGAAAGAATTGCCTAGAAAAGGGACAGTGATGCTAACCTACATATACAACGCTATTCTACGACTAGGATACTGGCCAAAATGTCTCAAAAAGGCACAAATCATCATGACCGGTAAACCTGGAAAAGACCCGACAGATGTCTCCTCGTACAGACCTATCAGTTTACTGCCAGTAACGTCAAAACTACTTGAAAGACTGTTACTTCGCAGAATAAACGCAGATTTGCCTCCAAAAAACTGGATACCTGACCACCAGTTTGGGTTTCGCCAGAAACACTCCACCATGCAACAAGTTCACAGAATTATACAAGCCATAAACAAAACGTTTGAACACAAGCAATACTGCAGTGGAGTATTCCTCGACATCAGTCAGGCTTTCGACAAGGTCTGGCACCCTGGACTTATCTACAAAATCAAACATGTATTTCCACCGGAGTAGGAGAACCTTTCAAACCAAAGTAAATGAAGAGAAATCTGACTACTTTCCTATCGGTGCAGGACTACCACAAGGCAGCATCCTTGGACCACTGCTGTATGTCCTGTACACGTCATCTCTACCGTTGGCACAAAATGTCCTAATAGGGACATTCGCAGANAGTCAAGGAATGAAGTGGATGACGAATCTATTGGGTCAGACTAGAGTGCAGTCACGCCTCTGCCCTCGACCTTGAAAAGACCACCAGTGAAAGAGAAAGCAAATCGTCTAGAGTGTGGCTTGAAAATTCACAAAATGGTCCATGTTCCTCCCAGTAACAATAAAAAGAATGGTGCCCTGAGAAAATGTCGCGTGAGTGCTAAGCACAAGGTTAGAAAAGAAACAAGTATCATGTGTGAAGGCTGTGGTGTGGCTCTCTGCAAACTTTCATGTTTTAATGTTTATCGCACGAAGAAAAACTAATAAAGAGGTATGGAAAGGCATTTATTGCATAAAATATTGTATTTTAATTAGTTCCTGATAATTTCGTTTTTAAAAACCAATTTTTGTTGAAGTTGTTTAGGAAAAAGTAACTACATGCATTTTAGCGACATAAGGTTTAAAGGGCCTGCCAGGACAGGGNCCAAGATACTCCGTCAAATTGTTAATGCTCCCTGGTACGTAACAAATCATACATTACATACAGATCTTCAGGAAGCAATACACAAGAAAGCCATCACACATCATAACACCATAGAAAACCACCCCAATCAGCTCATGGAACAACTCCTGGAACCAGTAAGCAACAAAAGACTCAAAAAACTGTGGCCAAGTGAACTACTCTTTAAGTTAATGTATAGATACTAATTATAGATTATACAGGTGATTTCGCTGGATATCAACCTGTTCATGCCACTAGTCATTATTATATCTAATGAGTAATCAGCACTTTAGCTTATAGAATTATGTAATATTGTGATTGCTAAAATTTAAATAAATAAAAAAAAATATTTCGTGAGCCAGTACTTTTCAGATAAATACACGATGTCTTTAACCTAGTATATTCAGATTTATATTTTTATAACCGAAATACACCAACTCCAGTGCAAATTCTGTGACATTTTGCTTGGTATTTAGGACTTGAGACTAGCTATCCTGTGTGGGTTTCTTCATTCATGTTTGAGGATCATGAGGACCATCACCATTTGTTCCTTCACACATCAGTGAGAATCCTCCAATCTAATATTGGACTGAGCATGTAAACTCAGGAAGTAATGTACCTGAATTATATCCCACAAATCATGATCTTTGTTCAGATATTAGTTACCCTAAATGAAGTAGTCTGTGGTTTTCTTCAGTTTCTTGAAGCAAGTGCCAGAATAGTACTTCAAAAGAGACCACTACAACTTTTCCCCAGCCCTTTTCACTTCATTGTATAAAGTCATCCAGTCATCTCACTTGATGCTATATAACATTGTTAAATAGCCTGTGAAGCAACCATACAAATTTATGTGTAACTTACGTTAAATTAAGGGACAGAGAGTACTGCTAGTGAAAAATGAGTTGCTGAATCATGCCCACATTGGATTTTTTTACTAAGCACTGCAAGATAATTGTGCTTACATTTACATGGTAGCATTATGCACACAAGAGATTCATAATATATAATTTTACCAAATACTGTTTACCAGAAAAAAACAAATATTGAGATGTATGTTTCTGTCATAGAGTACAAACTGAAATCAGTTTATCAAAGAAAATATATTAGACAAATTATTAGTATCTGATTCATACAGTAATGTTACAACACTTAAAATGATATCTCATGCATACTTTCATTCACTCATGAGATATGGAATAGTTTTTTGGGGTAATTCGTCAGAGGCCAAGAAGATCTTTCTCTTACAAAAGAAAACTATTACGAGTACAATAATAATGGGAATGAAACATAGAGAGTCATGTAGGCCAGCATTTATAAAGTTAAATATATTAACACTGGTGTCTAAATATATTTTATCTCTGATGACTTTTATGATAAATAACTTGGGAGTATTTTACATTTAATTATTCAATTTATGAGACACCAACAAGACACGAAAGAAATTTACATGTCCTACAATCACATCTCGCAATGAGGCAGAAAGGGGTCCATTGCATGAGTATAAAAATATTTAACAGTCTGCCCGGATATTTATCTAACTTAGTACATGATAAAAAACAGTTCATAAATGAAATAAGAGATGTCCGAATACATAATCCGTCATATTCCGTTGATGAATTTTTGCTCTTCTGTCGGGATCAACAGCTAAGGAATAGAAGGGGAGTGCATGCTGACTGATGGATGTCCCACAGTAGGCATTAATATAGACATTAAGTGTAAGTGTAAGTTAAGGAAGGAGAATTATTACGTATTGCTAATTATCTTATTGGTATAATCGTATGTGTAACATTGTATTATTTATTTGAGGTATTCAGTTTAGATTTTAACTCTGGTAGAATTAATGTTTCTGCGATTTTATCTGTGATTGTCTTGTGACTGTTGTTTGACAAGTTTTATATTCAGTGCCAGTTGCACACTTATGAATACTCTGAAACACTGATGTATGTATGTATGTATTTGCCTTGGTGCTGCTGCTATCATTCAGGGATTTGTATTGATTTTGTGTGTTTCTTTTTCAGCCATTTCATCATTCATATGGTCATTTTCAAAGCTTACTGCCCACTGACATTAATTCTGCTATTTCCCTGTTTACAAACAAAGAAGCCTCTTGTGTTAATGCATGGCTCAGGCCTGTTCTCATTACTAAATTTCCAATAAATCTGTCATATATTCAAGAGGGATGTTATGATGCCTTAGCCAGTCCTGTATTTTAATCTCTCTCTTGAAGGCACTGGAAGTATATTTTCATGCAGAGGATGGTAAAGTGCATTGCCATTACCACAACAAAGTTGGTGGGTAAGTTTTCAGTTTCCCATTCAAACCGCTTTTAGAAATTCACAGGTTTCATATTGTAGTGGTAAATAACCACTATACCCTTTGCTCTGAATAGTAATTACACACTTGTGATAAATGAGCCTCTCCCTTGGACTGCCATATGTTGTGACTATGCTTAAATAATCACGTTGCCAACACTTCCATATTGCATAGTATGGATGTGTTCAGATTTCATCCAAGTACTCTACAGGACATCCTTTTGAACAGTATTTCATGATGGTCCCTCCATGCTACAATATCACTCTTGTCATGGACCTTCAATTCTTATATTTTTTCAAATGAAATACAGTCTGTTCAGTCACTTTTTATAGCTTTCCTTTCATGCTTTGAAAATTAATAATGCTTTTCATGCAGCAAGTAGCATTTTCAGATTTTGGTTCTTCTAAGCATAAAACTGAGTACATATTATCTAATTATACATGTGTCCACAAAATTTTAGCATGTTCTTTCCTAGTGTTGGAAGGCTCTCTTGCACTGTATCAGATATCCTGATCTTCATAAATGAAGACACGTATTGCAAATCATGAGTGTCATGCAGATACATTCCTTACCAGACCAAAGAAATATTAATTACAAGCATATCACACTCATTTATAGACTCACCTGTCATATTTGTGGCTTTCATTGTCTCTTAATTCTGTGGAAACCAAAAAGGCCCATTTGTTTCCTCCTCATCACAATATGATATTTTAAAATAAACACTTCTTTCCTGAATGTGAACAAGCTTTTTTGACGTGGTGGTACAACACCTTCTGTATCAGTCATACAATAATGTCAATTTCAGCAACAGTGTAACTGTGAAGTGGTAGCTAACCGAAGGGCATGAGTGGTTAGTGCAGTGGGAAGATTTTCCTCCCAGAAACCAGAGTAGAATTAAAAATTTCCAGTCAAATTTCATACAACTTCCAGGGTTTTATATCCATTTGCCACATTGTAATACATGAGCTAGAATTTATTCTTGTAGAGTATGTAATAGAAACAGCAGATGACACACATTATGGTATGAGTAGAAAACAGTTCAGACATTTATAAGAATTCTCACTGAAATATTAATATTTCATCGTATATTCAAAATCATAGTTGAAAACTTGCCTTTTGGAGAAAGTGGCCAGCTACATAGACAGTTGATTCATTTTTATGGCACCATTAATAACTAGTATATAAAGTATTTAATAGATTGACAACGGGTAAATAATGAATTGGAAAAGATTTGGAAGAAGCAGTCATGGCCTAACTGAAGTACTATTTTGCTTAGAGGGACTGAGGAAAACATAATAATCTCAGGATTGCTGGTGTCCTGGCCAGGATACAAACTCAGCACTTCCTAAACACAAATCTAGAGCATTACCATTACATCAGTTTGTTTGGTCTGATGAATTTAAATGTAATGTCACGATATGCTTACAGCCATGTTCATCCTGCTTCTCATATAATATAAAAACTAATGTATGGCTGTCATAATGATAAACAAAATACCTCCTGAAAGCAATATACTGATAATCACATTTCATAACACGCATGCTCTTGAAAAGAATCCCATTTTATTAAACTTCGAAATGTAAATATGAAAGCTCATCTTAAAAGTACTGGCCCTAATTACATATATAAAGTATAGAAATGTATCATCTAATATAAATAAATAACAGTGTTAATTACTTATACTGCTTATTTTGAAAAGGCTATGAAAACAGTAACAAACAACACTATCACAGATACAAAAATTGCACAAATGTTAGTCCCACTTTTGAAGACTCTTGTTTCCATTTCCTGTCACAACAAATGTACGAGTATATTCTCTACCAAGCATAAGTGTACATATACAGTTATGTACATTAATGTTCCAACAAACAGATCATTGCAAGCTCTCAAACAATTTGAATCATGTGCTTTATATATGAGCAATGTTATGAATCGTACATTTATATACACAATATACAATATTTACATTGTCAAATTTTGCTGCTTATGCTTTATGAAAGCTCTTACATGACTAGTATATGTAAACATTTGATCTCCCCCCCCCCTTCCTTTATAAATTGTCTGAAAATACTTCCACTGTCTTCATACTGTATCCTAGCAACATATTTCCTAACTTCCATTTCACATATTAAATGGACTCTTTAAGTTAGAACTGTTTTCCAGTTTTGAATGAGTGTGTGAAACATTCCTGGAAAAAACATCTAATACTGTGGAAAGAATCCTCCAGAAATACAGTCACCATCATGTTTAAGGTAGAATGCTATACAGCATTGCTGTTATCTGTATTGACTACGATTTGCACACAAAAAATATGTGGTCTTCCTAGCCACAAGTTTTGACACAGTCTCTGCAAAACCTTTTACGTCACGTGCTTTGTTTTCATTATGGCATCAACTCTTTTAATGTGCAGGACACTGTTTGTCCCATATAGACATTTTTGTTTCCAGCTATGTACATCTGCCCATTGTGTGACATGAAATGCAGATTGGCTTATTTCGGAGAAAGGGGCATCTGAACATTACGAAAGTAGGTGTCACAATATGATCTTGCAGTATTCTAGAAAAAGAATTGCATGTAAAAATGGCAAATAAATTTGATTTGATAAAAGCCAGATTAAACCATTGGTTTTCAAAGGTGGTAAATGGTTTGCCAATGTCAGCATTTACCTCCAGAGCTTACGGAACATGTCTACAAATGTCTACAGCCTCTCCTTTACAAAATAGTGACCATTATGTTCAGTTATTAATGACTTAAGAAAACTTGAGTTATTGCTACAACCCTGATGCTGTTTAGAATTCCCCCATAACATATGTATTCATTTATCATCATATCATACATCATCACCTCCTTTGTATAGAGAACATTTCACTTACAGACCAGAGATCATGGTCAGTTAGTCTGAAGTACAGATCAAGACTTCCTCATTTTTAATGCAAATACCAAGTATTTCAATGTTATGAAAATTATGCACTATTTGAACAGACTGCTCAGTGCCCTTGTTTGAAGTTATTGTTTTGAATGTCATTATGTGGTGGAGATGGAGGTGTGTTTCTCTTCTTCTGTTCTGTATTATGTAGCCAGAAAATGGTACATGTAATATCATGAACATATTGAAGATCAACACAACATATTTATAAAAAGAAAAATCAAAACATAATACATATGTCAATTCCATAAAGTAGAGTTAATCTTAGAGTTATAATTTTGATGCACTTAATAATGCAGTCAGACACAAAAATGATCATTATTACAGTTTGAAACTGAATCAAAATATCAAGACAGTGAAAAAGACACCTACAATTTATACAATTAAAGCTGCCATTGCCTATGTTTCCACTGACTTCACAAATACCGAAAATTACTAAACCTGACAAAGTTTTAAATACATACATATTAATGATACAACATAGAGAGATGGCCAAACACCAGCTGATCACAATTTACATATGATAAATTGCATATATATTACACATATTGTCACTAGCCATTAATTTTGTGCTTTTACAGTTCTCAAGGACTGGGCACTGTACATTCAAAGTATGATTCCTCTAACATTTACTTGATACAGTTTAGTTCTATACCACAAACTGTCTCTTATATGACAAACTGTTTAATACATAAGCATTGTGCCGACACATCTGGACTTGCACACCACTTCCCAGGATTTTATAACTACATTCACTATAGCACAGAACAAGATATAAGCTTCATTCATAATTTATACATGTCCTTTCATAATCATAAAATATCAAGGTTCAACAGTTCATCAGTTCAAAATACTTTTCATGGTTACCTCAATGAAAGTTGTGCATTTTCCATATATCACCATACATAAATTTTTATTTTAACTGAATTGTGCTAGTTTGTTCCCACCTCACAATCTTGTTAGTGTTGGTAATATGAAAAAATGGATTATTATAGTCTGTACATAATATCAGTACTGATTGATGGATATAAGTGGATCATTCATAGTGAACCCTAATGAGACATTTTCTTTAGTAATTTTTGTTTTCATTATATTCAATATTGTTTTTTGCATGTATTTAAATTCAGGCCAGCTATTTTCCTTTCATAATTGCATCATTGTAGGGTCTGACCATCTCTAAATTTAACACAAAATGTTACCTTCTAATAGGTGTTACATAACAGTAAGAGGTAAGGTAAAGCTGCCTCCTCAACAAGCTGTGGAGGCCCATAGGGTTGTGAGACAATGAGGCTCACACATTTTCTAGACAGTCAGTTCACAGATTTCAGTAAGATAATCAGCCTTATGCGCTGGCTGCCTTTCACCCCAGGAAGATTTCTGGTACTTATTTCTTTTAAGGGCTGAGTTGACCCCAGGGCCATAATGCAGCTGGAAGGATTAGGTCAATTGAGAATCAAACCCACAACCTTCTGGCTTACAGCATAGGGCCTCAATCACCTGCACTACTGCATGCCCTCTACATATCAGTAAGTTACTTCAAGTTATAGACTAGACTTCCAATTACAAGAATGTACAGAAAATTGTGTGAAACCATCAACAATTACACAAGTATAACTTTGTCTGGTCTTATGCCAGTATATATGAAAAAAACATTCCTTCTTGCATAATGCAACATTTTTCAACACTTACTATATGTCTTCACAGTAAGAAGTGAATAATTTTTCATTTGACAGCATAATAAAGTTTTTCTTTCTTTGAATACTAGTTGCAAAAACAACATATAAATTTGTCTATTTTAGTCTGTCACCACAATAGGTATTATAGACAAACCACACATTTGACCTTCAAAATCCAATAACTGATACCCTATACAAACATCATATTAACAAGTAAACATCCCACCAGATGGCATGACCTTACATACACTATAAAACACATGGACTCCCAGACATCTTAACACCAGTCTCACAACCACCACATACAAGACACAACATTTCTTCCAAATACAAGGTAAGAAACAATTCTAATACCAAATTTCAATACATAACTCCCAAATCATGCACTTATATATTAAAGAAAACATATATTTTCAGGAACAGGAACAAGAAGAAAATGCAATCATATACCTGCAAGCCAACAAAACACATACCATCAATACAAGGTAAGAAAAAACATAGCTTTCCCCAACATATAAACAAACACACATGTATATTCTCATAAAAGCATGTTCACATTCCAGACCAGGAAGAACCCCAAAGAAATACATCAGTAGGAGAGGCACATCTACACACAACTGCTGCATCCAGACAAAACATAAGAAAATTTTATATACATTTTATTTTAATGATTTAACATTTTAACAATTAATATTTAATCTTAAAGGCGAACATACCTTTTTAGATATAATGGCACTAGATACCACTAAACACACAGTATTCCAATATGTAAACACTTGCCAATGTAGGAATACTAGCAGACAAATACAGGTGAATGTAAAAATCATACCTGATGATGGCTCAATAAGCCAAAACAGTAAGAAAAGACGGATGTATGGCATGCCTATGCTACCTATTGTGGTGACTGAATAAAACAAATTTCACACACACAATATAACACTAAGATATAATTTTTCTAACAACATATAAACTATTGGAACTTAAGTACACTAACTACAATAATTATTAACAAACTTCAGCATTCTTCTGTTAAATAAAATATCATTTGTACAAAATTGTAATTTATATTTTCTGCTGTATATCATCAGAAATAAGGACAAATTGTATTTTTATATTGACACTCCCAAATTCATTCAGTCCTTGGATATAGTAATAAGTAAAGATGTGGGAGTCAGAACAAAGAACCAGCATAATGCAAATGCACAAAATGTAATTTTGTTAACACTGATAGTTATCTGGCAAAACAAATTAAAAGGGTCAGTAAATTATTAGTATGTTAGATTTGAAGTTCTCATAGTGGGCACTGAAGAGTACTGTCTTCTGAGATATGATGCCATGCAGCCCAGTATAAGTTTACTGACATTTCTGAGGAACTTTTGAGTAACTTCAGCAAGCTGCCTGCTTGGCTTGTTCTTCAAGCCTGAACCGGAGGAAATGCATTCCTTTGAAATGCTGGTAAATCTGTACCACAATGTCACATCCCAGAAGACAATATCTTCTTACTCTTGTTTTTTTCCTCATTCTTTCTTCTACTCGTCATCATTAGCTCGACAGTCCTGTGTGACCTCGGCCTTCTTCAGAAGGTTCAGCCAGTTTTATATATTTATAGCCACACTACTTCAATTCTTCACTCCCTGGGCCCTGATAACCTGAATCACATCATCCTCCCATCTCAGTTTGAACCTTTCAATTCTCCTAGTCCTTTCAGGTCTGGTATCAAACACCTTCTTGACTGTCCTACTATTTTCCATATATATAATATATCCACCTCAGCTTAATCTGTTTCTTTTTATATATTGAGTAATATCTGGCTCATTAAACTACTTATACAATTTGTGGTTATATCTCTTCCTCCATGTACCTTTATCCTGCACTGCTCCAAAAATGCATCTGAGAATTCTTGCTTCTACTACCAAAGTATAAAATATGGATAAAATTCTACTCTCTCCATAATAATCTCCTTATTCCAATAAATCTGTCATTCACATGTCTTCCCTTACTTCCTTCAATTTTATATATTTAACCTTTCCACATATGTTTCATTGGTTATCTTCTTGCCAATGTTGCATTATTATTGCAATTCCAAACATAAGCTCTGCCATAACATCTTGCTGTTAGTAACTATTCATTAACCCTTTTGCGCGGTCATTTAAATTCCGCTGCCGTGTCTCTCCGGCGGTAATATATTCAGCTGTCCATTTAAATTTTGCTCGAAAATGATTTATTCATCATTGTTCTTAAATTATATGAGATAGGAACATGAAACTTTCACTAAAATGATCTTAAAAGGTGGTTTTATAACCTTGCCTTATAATATGAGCGCCCGGTATCTCGGCAATGGAAGCAGTTGGTTTAGAATTTGAGCAGTGTATCGTACGCCTTGAAGCATGAAACTTTCACTAAAATGATCTTAAAAGATGGTTTTATAACCTTGCCTTATAATATGAGTGCCCGGTATCTCAGCAAAGGAAGCAGGTGGTTCAGAATTTGAGCGGAGTATGGTACGCATTGAAGCATTCTACTATACACAGCGGTGTCTCACATTCACCACACCAGTACTGCGTATCTCTCATTTGGCTCTTTTTTCCGTAAACCAAACATCTTCTGTGCGGCCTTGCCTTCTTCCCCGTGGGGGGAATATAAGAAGAAATGTCTCTCCGTGAGTCGTATCGCTAGCCAGATTAGCTGCAGTAAATTCAACCTTTATGTTATCATAACAAGTGTTGGTGCTTCTGCGTTTCATTTTCCATCCATTTTGGCGGCATAAGACGTCGTAGGGGTGACCACAGAATTCATGAAGTTATTCTAAGAACTGGCTGGTATGTAGTGAACGAAAGCAGAGCTTAGCTGGCTCAAAAAAATATTTATGGTCATCCCTCGAAACGACCACCAAGGTCAGTACGATAAAATGGAGTCAACTGGAGCGATAATACATGAAGGAATGAGTTCTTTTCCCTCCCCCACACACACCCGTATCGTCACAGGGGGTGACCACAGTGTTCTGCCTTAATTTGTGGCGTTTTTCTAAGAACTGGCTGCCATGTACTGTGCGAAATCAATCGATCTTGCAAGAATAAAATTTGGACATCCCTCTTCTAAGAATTCCAATAGAGTGTGTTAGTGTGGCCAGCTCAGGGCAATATGATATTATAAACACAGCACATATCACGTCTCTGCTGTTTATAACTTCATAGGAAAGAAAACACACCATTCATAACAGTTTGAAGGAGGAAACTTCTACCAGAAGCAACAGGAATTTGCTGCAAGACAGGCATATGTAACGATGACTTAGCGCTCTTAAACTCGTGTCTCATTAAATATAGTTCTCCTGACAACAGGCCAGCGAAAAATCTAACAATCTACAGCAAAACCATCAATTATTATGGGCGTTATAACATAGGTGTGCAGCTGGACGAAACATTGACGTCGAACCCCCGCAGACGATTTAAATACCTTGACGAAACATACACGTCAAACCATGCTGAACGGTTAAGAAACTTATCACACAAACTCAAATATGAACTGCAGGATTTCAGGTTTTCACAGTGGTGACTATGAAGAATGTCGTATCCCGGAAGGTGGCATTCTCCATTATGAATTGTGCTGATAACTGTAGAAAGACATTGCTTGGGAAACACATTTGGCGCTTATGTACAAAATGAATTGTGCAGATTCACTCATAAACATTATATCTTGCTTTCGCAGTTACAATTCAGGGAGCTTTAAATATGATCATAATATAAACATGACATGAGTCAGCACCATAGGATAATAAATAAAGTACAGATTTGTATTTTTAATTTGAAAACAAACATAAGATGAGCAAAGTGGTAATGACAGGAGAAATGAGAATTTTGGCATATATTAGAACAGAGATGTAGAGAACTCACTTTTTGAGAAATAGAGATAGAATTTTATTCAGGCTGCAGACCTCAACAAAGGGCTACTGAGTACTTCTTGCAATAATATTTATAATCTGTTACTCTAGTAGCATTTAACCCCCAAGCTATAATATAACTGTTTCAGCATATGTCAATTTGCAAATAAACTGTAATGTGTTCCTGGACTGTGATTATTTCTCAAGGATACAAGGACTTTTCTGTTAACTACCGTGTTTTATCTAATTCTTATCATAATATATGCTTCCAGGAATTCAAAGCTTGATGTCAGTATTTTGGGTTCCAATTCTGTATGATCCATTCTTCAGATAATATTTTATCTGACATCAAGCCCTGAGGATTTTAAACCAAGGAATTTTGACTTTAAAATAGAATAGGTGTTTATAGTTAGTAATAATTAACTATGGTGCTTAACTCTTGCTATTATGTACTATGTACTACAATATCTTTTAAGTTCCTTTCCACAAGAGTTTCAATTTACCTTCTGTTCAGTTAATCATCATACAAGATGTGGCAACTAACCACTGGTTTGATGTTTTTATGCAACATCAGTGAGCTGTGTTTCACTGTGTCACTAGACAATCTTGTGCTGAACAATTGTTGGGATTAGTTTGTTTGCTGTTGCAACAAACGTTTTGTTGGTATACTGCAAAAATATGACAGAACTTTTCTAAAATGGAAAAATCCAGATTCTACAACACAAAAAAGTCTGGATGCCAAAATCAAAAGTCAAAACCGCATTCATCTGCTTTTGTTGATATGGAAGGAATTATCCCTTATGAATTTAATTTGTTCCTCAAAGGGAGTCCATTAAGCACTCTACCTTCAAGTTTGAGAATATTTATGGCAATGCATTTTTAAAAAAATATCAAGTCTTTGGATAAGTGGATTCTGCATCATAAGCTTGCACTTTCCCACACAGCACTTTCAGGAAAGCAGTTTACAGACAGAAAACAGACACTGGCGTAGCACTTGCCTGGCTTGATCCCATATGACCTTTTCATGTTTGTGAAATGAAATAAATCTTCCTGAACGCTTTAAAACATTCAGAGCAATGAGACAAAAGTATTAAAAGGACTAGTAGTGTTTCCAGACATGACAGATATTTTATCACATGTATCAAGTCAAAATGCAAGTACTTTGAAGGTGGCAAAATTCACTAAAGGATAATGATATATTTCCTACTGAATCAGTCTGGTTATTTAACTGCAATGACAACACCAACTGCAGGCTTTTCCTTGAGCTACATGGAAAGAAGCTGGGCAGAATAAAGAAGCTTATATTTGTAACTTTGTGAACTGTTACAGAGAAGTTGCTTGAGTGGCAACAGTCGCTTCAGCGTTTGAGATCAAAGAATTTGGTGTAAGTAAGGTCTGAGTACCAACTGCTGGTGATGAAGATGAGACCATTGTGCCAGGACAGAATTCTAATTGCATGCCAACAGAAGAGGTAGGAGTGGCTGGCATTCCTGGAAGATTAGAAGAAGATACATTAACATTGACAGGAGTGGTTTGGGTAAGTGATGCCGCAGTGGACTTAGTAGAGTCTGACGGCGGGGTCTGTGGTGAGGTAGCAGGAGTCAAAACACCTAGAGCAGTAGTTAAGGTCTGTTGCTCTGTTGCAGCAGCTTCAGTAATTGTTGCAGAAGCACTGTTCACAACAAGTCCAGCTACAGCTGGCGGTGGAACTAAGGTTGGGACTGCCACCTGGATGGTAGAACCTTTAGCAAAAGTGATTGTATCAAAATTTCCTTCAATGCCTGTTTCGCCTTTCATGACATTTCCACTCTCGCTGGGTTTTGTGGCCACAACAAGGCCTTGAATAGTTTTAACAGGCAGACCAATGGCACCACCAAGATTTGCAGTAGATATCTGCTTGAGAGCAATTGCACGGATAGGCTGCAATGCTGCTACATGACTAGTAGGGATCTGAAGTACTTCTCCATTCTGTGTGGTAAGAGTTGTAAGACTGGCTCCACTGTGATGAGTGGCAGTGTGGTTCCTCAAGCCTTGACATGTTTTGTAGCTCTTCCCACAGTGACATTTAAAGCCTTTGCGAATCCTGCAACACAAATGGGTATATCACGTAATAAGAAAGCTTACTTAAAAATCCGAAATGGATATGCGTCACTCCGTTTAACAAATTCTCATTCTCACAGCATAAACAACACAGCTCAAGTAGAGATCAACTAGCTCAAGTCATCTGTAATGAATTTTGGTCCTTTATAGCACATCTGGTTGAAGATATGTTTTGGAAAATTACAAAAAGGCAAACCAGCATCACTTTTGTAACAAAAGGTGAATGGTGCTGGGCAGTGCACTTTATTATTTACATTATAAAATGTATCACTCATTGAATTATAATTTTGTTTTCCTTACTCTACCTTGTCAGGAATTAATGATACTGTAAGAATTGATATAAGTTGTTACAAACTATTTTTTCATTCCTGTATCACACTATGTGACAGGCTTGTTCTGCACCACCGTGTTTGAATTCCTTTGGCATATTTTGGTTCTGAAAAATATGCCAAAGACCTTCCTTGCTACAAGCTGACAGTAAAAACAGTTTCTATCAAATGGGTTGGGTTTCATTCCCAGAATGAACTCAACTTAGAAGCTCAAAATAGCTTAGCTTATTTCTCACATCATGATCAGCTGTGAAATATATAAATGCATGAGGGTAGACAGAAACAGAATTTTCTTATTAATTCCAAATCATGGGTTCTACCAAGCTGACGAAGCTTCCAAAAAGGAAAGCTAGGTTCCTAAACCCTGATGAGATACCTGAAGCTACACTGGAGAGTGACAATGAGGATTTTGTGAAAAGGATTATGAACAACTTGGGACAGATCAGTCATTGTTCCAACAGGTGCAAGCACCCTCACAGAGTGGCTATACAGTGTTCAAGTGCTGACACTACTGGAACATCACACCACTTGATGTCTCCAGAGAAGAAGATGAACAGAATAAACCAACAACAGCAAGCAAGCTCATGGTGGATGCTATCCCACCCTGGGAAGTGAAAAGTATGCAACTATAGAGGGGGTCCCAGAGGAAAGAAGAACAATAACCTGCAACACATATATGACAGCTCCAGTCCACTTGGCAGTTTCGTGTTGTTTTTTGCAGAAGTTATCCTGCTGGTGCTGGAGACTAACTGACACTACCACCATTACTTAGAAACACCTGATGATGGGCTGTCTCCAGTATCTGATGTGACTGAATACAAGATATTCCTCTTCATGGCTGTAACAATACAAATGGGGCACTGCATACAAAACCGGCTGACAGAGTACTGGACAACAATGGACCACTTTTACATATCTTTCTACAGCAGCATGATCAAATGAGACAGATTCCTACACATCCTTCACTTTTTGCACTTCTCAGACAACAGGAACAAAACTGACAAGCTGGACAAAAACTATGATACACTGTAGAAAATAAAGATGTATTTGTAATTCTGAATAACACATTTTCAAAATATGACAACCCTTCTGAACATCTGGCAGCAAACGAAGTTATTGTCTCTTCAAAAGAATAGTGGCTTTCAAACAGTACATTAAAAAGAAAACAAACATTTCAGCATAAAAATATACAAATTATGTGACTCCACTGGCTACACACATGACATGAAAGTGTGACTGGGGAAGGTCAAACAGCATTAGGCCCAGGACTTCACAGCCACACATGTTACAGTGATAGAACTTACTAGGAAAGTAGGACAAGGTTACGAATTGTATATGGGCAATTTCTTCTCTCCTCTTGCCTTATTCAACACCCAGATAGAAAAAAATGTTGCAGAGCTCTGAGATCAAATAGAAAAAGCCACATGACCCTGGACACAAGAAAATGAAACAGACAGGATGACATTCAAGGACTGACTTGATGGCAGCGGTATGGAAGGACAAAAGAGAAGTTCATTTAACAACCAATATTCAGTCCGCCAGCAGAAGGTAAGTTCTGTGATGAAAAAGGGAATGCTATAACACCACACATTGTGAAAGATTATAATTATCACATGGGTTATATGGACAAGGGAGACAGGATGGCCAATAGCTACACATTCAGCTGTTACACATGGAGATTGTCAAAGAAACTCTTCTTGCATCTGTTAGATCTGGCTATTCTAAATAGTTACAATCTTCTTTCTTCAACCAGCCACGTGCTTATGAAGTTTGGAATTAGTAAAATTTTAAATGAAGTTTTGGACAGTGATGTTATGGGATAGTGTAGTTCAGGTGATAATGATGAAACTGATGATGACTGCACCCAATTAGTGACTCTTTCGGTGCACACAGCAACATAATTAATGAGGCACATGAATGGCAAGAGTGTTAATGAAGTTTGTGTGGCAATATATCAACACATTATCTGCAGTACAGAAAACATTTTGTGGTATCCACGGTCCACAGATCAACATATCTGATTTAGCTACTGTAGGCGTAAGTGTAAATATTTCTGACACAGCTCAACTGCAACTAATAGTAAATGAAACCAACAATAGTTCCATAAATCCAGCATGAGCTTCTTTAATGTTTCCTTATTTACACAGGGCATAAAAAAGAACTGACAAATCAGTATGTGAATGAAGACACAAACAAAACATCAGCAATTTTTATAAACTTTGTGGAACATTGTCTTGATCATGGCCACACTCTCTCGATAGTCAGTTTTTTATTATTGTCCAGAGTTAGCCTGATTCTTGAGATCCAAAGGCACAGACTGTGTAGGCACTTTAATTTACCAACAGGAAAACTGTCCCTTCATAATGGACTCAAGCAGGGAGAGCAATGCAGTACACATCTGGCAGGATAAGGCAAGAGTTATTATGATTTTGATGTACCACATAGATGAAATGCACTCCAAAGTAAATAAAGCAAACAAGAACATGAGACCAACTCTTCTCAGAGACCAGATGCTACAGCTATTGCTTGAGCAAAATGAAGGTTCTAAGTGGTATACAAAATTATTCAAAAGGTCGCTCAATGTAATTATCCATAATTCCATAATCATATATTGGGCTGTGCCAAACAATAATGGTACAGACTCTGAAATACAGGCTCTTTCTGATACGAGGTCTCTTGTCCATGCCCTGTATATGACCAACCTTGAACTGAACCACCTCAAAGAGACTGTGTGAATGTCATTTCCTAGAGCGAACTCCTGCCACAGGAAAAAAAGGCAAAGCCACAGAAGAGACATGTGACATGCTCAAAACACATAAAACAAAGAGAGAATTTATTGGTGCAGTGAATTTGAAGCAGACTTGTGTTTGGATGGGCATTTCAAAGCTATCAGATTCCACTCCTAATTTGGTTTCCTTCCTAATGCATTGACAGAATATTCAGTTAATAAGGTAAACAACTAAAATCATAATTTATTCAGCTCTGCATGAAAAAATTATAAAATTACCTCATATGCTTGATTAGTTATGAAGGTTTAAACACTTTCATGCAAAAAATTAAAAAGAGATACAAAAATACTATCACAATACAGTACTGAAAGTGATCTTTTAATGAATTTGGTTTCTTTCATTCTGGTCCATCACACTAACAATTACAAAGTCAAAAATAACACCGTCCAGTGTGACTATTTAAGTTTTATCACTAAACTCATCACCCATATATGTTTCGATCCCTACGGATCATCCTCAGAGAGCATCAATACTTTTTCCGGAAACTACTATTACAATAGGTGTTAAATTATATACATACACATATGTCTGAAATACACAATGTACACAATGTTCAACTTTTCACAGTCACAGCAGCCTTCCTGGTATTAAAATTTTTAAAGTTTCTTAAAAACTTTGTTGTTTAAGATTAAACAACAATGGGGTGTAAACATGTAAGGGTGATGAGTTTTCAAGTGATAAAACTTAAATAGTCACACTGGACAGTGTTATTTTTTGTCTTTGTGATCTTGTAATGTCTGCAATGAAGGCTCAACAGCATTTCTGAAAGGCACTCTGTGCAATGTCTGTTTTACTCTTCCTAACAACAGCATTTATCTTCAAATGTTATCATTCATACTTCAGATAATATTAAAGTTTTTCAAAAAGTCTGCACTAATATCTAAATGCCTCCGAAGAAACCTCCATAGGGCTGTTCTCACTATAACATTTGAACAATTATTGTTAAAAGTTAACATTAAGAAACAACCACAGCCCTCTTCAGGTACATTTATTTCAGGACATTTTATAACATCCAGCATTGCACGGTAATGAAAACATATCCACTGGGAATGGCTTCTCATATATAAATATATTGTCATGCATATCAGTGACTATAGACATGGTTGGATCAGTAATCAGATGTAACAGACACCTACAAATCCATGACTACAAGTAATTAGAACCATTCCACTAATTCAAACATTTTACAGTTCACTACAGCACACAATTTAAAGTCTTCTGACTTCATTAGCTGTTTCTTGGAAGCGGCATCCAATGGCAGATGTTCCCCTTGTTCTGGGTTCCTGCAATGTTCCTGGCCTCAGCTACAGCAACTCTTAACTGACTGACCAACCGACTAATCAAACTCTAGACTTGTCCTGCTTATAACAACTCGGCATAGATTGCATATGAAACACCATTCCTCTATTGCATTCACATCTATTGGGATGCCCACATGATTGACACTCAGCCACTGCCTAGCAACAGCAGTGGCTGTTGTATAGCTGCTTATTTCATGGTCGTTGCCTAGCAATGGGTCTACATGCCACAATATGCTCAAGCCATATGTTTTTCATCAGTAACAGTGATAATTATTAAACATTTAAGTTGTAAGCCTCTACTGAGTACACAGTACACAAAATTAGTGGGGACCGATCAGTCAGTAAAGTAATGGCTGCAGACTGGATGACCACAGTTTGATTACCAAATAGGACAGAGAATTTTTCCCTTTACCACCACATCCAGGTCCCTTTGGCAAAATCATCATTAAGTAACTGATGCAACTGACAGAATGGTCAAGAAAATCTACAAACCAACTTCTTCCACAAAAAAAAAAGGGGGGGGAATACTTATTTAATACTCACTTTCCATCTTTCTTATGACCATTCTTAGAATGATATTTGATTCCATTAGGATTCTTGTAACGTTTTTTGCAACCAGGAACTGGGCAAGCAAATGGTTTATCCACATTGTTATTATTCGATGGATTCAACATCCTGAAAAATAAATATTCAATGGTCATTGCAATCGCTACTAAATCTCATGCAAAAATAATATCTTGGAACTGAAACCTACTTACCAAAGGTGTTGGGATTTCTTAGAATTATAAACAGGCATTTTCTTTACTGGGACACTGAAAAAAAAAGTTAAAACATAAAAAGGAATTTAAATTGGCACTGTGATGATGAACTGTGAAGGGCAATTGCTTGTAGTCTTCCATTTTACCTGCCCCCATATCTTAATATGAATTCTGCGCTGAATTCTTCTGATGTTGTCCAAGAATCATTGCTGTCTTCAGACTCGCTCATCAGCTCATCTTCATCTGCTTCACTACCTACAGAATATGTATGTATTAATATCCTCGTCTCACAATGTTTTTCGTGTTTGGAATATTGTTTTAACTTCAAACTTGTCAAATGCCACTGATTCAAACTGTAAATTACCAGTGGGTGTGTTACTCCGTGTAGTGGTAGCATAAGTGGGTTTGGTTCCTTGATTTTGGGCAAGTTTTCGCTTCGCATCAAGCCCCTCTTTCCTAGTAGCATCACTGAAGAATCTCAATACATAACTAAGTGGAAGACAAGCGGGCTGTTGAAGTTCTTTCTGTTCAATGACCCGTGGGTCATAATCTGAAAGGAACGCAATTTCTTTTGTAATGGACAAACTCTCTTTAGCTGCTGCAATTGCTTTCTTATAGTACAGTCGGGCAGGTCAGTATCAGAAATAGGTTGGGCATGTCAACCTTAGCCTAACCTTTCATGACAATTATTCGGGATGATGTGTTTCATGCAGTGATGTTATAAATCCAGAGTATACGTTTATTTACCTATATGAATATCCTCAATATGCTGTATGAGGTCTGCTAAACTGGGAAAAGTTAGTCCACATCCATTAAATTTACAGATGTTTACCATGAAAACGGCCATATCCACGAAAAACTAGTCAAGTTACAGTCAACATAGCTTAAGCTTTAAAACATCCGTTTTATTAAGTTCCAAGGTAGTTACATTGAGCTTCAGTATTATATTAAATTCTGTGTGTAATTGAGAATATAGTCAAGCTTATCTTTAAATTTAATATCTTTCATATAGTGCATTAAGATACATTATTGTCATATTGACTTTTCAGTAGCGACGAACTATATGGTCGGCTAAATTCGGGTGGTCGATAAAATCCGAGACTGAAAAGGTGAATGAAATGTGAACGGAAGCTGCTGCACATGAGCCAACTACATTTGCACAGTGTTTGCATTTCGTTCTTTAGATACTCAGGTAATCCCTATACCCAAGGACATGTTCGCTCCTCCTCCTACTTTCTGTTCTTTGGTAAGTTCGGGGGTTGTGAGGAAGTGAGTAAAGTTATCCGTTAATTATCGTTATTTGTAATACTCATCCAGTCTTGGAAAGTACAGTTATCTTTTACTTATTGAGTATGCTGTAGGTGCCTTGAGATATTTTTTGTATGTATTTGTTTATGGAATATAATTTAATAGTCTGAAAGAGTGGTAGCACCGTTCTCGGAAACGGCCATTTTATTCGACCGGTTATGTGGGACATAGGAATAATTACATAAGTGTAGGGTGTTTGGCGTTATGGTTTTCCATACCGAAAATGCAATTTCTGTTAGTCCTGTTGCACTTCGTATAGGAATGATCTTGTGAGAACTGATGGATGAGCAAAGCTCCGTAGTTCGTCCTGGAGTAAGGGTTGTGCATGGTGTAATAGTGCATTATTTCGTTCCAGGGATTTAATTGACCAAAATACACCACCACCACCACCACCCCAAAATGTTCGCCTGTGCCCGATTCATTGCCCCTGTTGCCAGGACCGCCGTAAGTTTCTTAGGTGTATAGTCGACCATAGTTTGGCAGTGACCAATGAAAGATCAAGATGGAATGTATTTTGCTTATTACTTTGTAGTTGGTGTCAGGATCTCGAGCATACATCCGACCAATTAGCAGTGGCTTGATAAGTTACAACAGCCCACTTCAACAAAATTTTACACAGACGACATCCCCAGTTAGTTTGGTAAGTAAACGGCAATATCTTCTTTGAAGTTCCATTGAAGGCAAGTTTAAGTTCAGTTTTCAATTTTTGTTAATGGAATTCTCAGCAAATGCTGTCCGTTTTTGTCCAAGAGCAGTACTTGCTTCAAACATAGAGCCGAATATTCTGTTACTTTAACTCAATTTTTGTCTTGGTTCGTTCTTAATGGGCTCTTCCACATTCAGTTTTCTTGTGCTGTATCAGGTATTATGACTTTCCAAAGTCTCTTCATGTATTACTGCTGATTCTTTCACAGCTTCCAGCAGTTCGTAACTTCCAGACAACTGCTGTGACAAGAGATATTGATTCTGCAGCCAAGTTTATTGGAGCTGGAGCAGCTACTGTAGGTGTAGCTGGCTCAGGTATGCATATTGTCTTAGCATGTTTTGCATGATGCCTTGTTAAGAGAATGGAATGAGAAGTGATGTAAGTCAATCAGTGATGCCAGAAAATAACCATTCCAGACAAGAGTTAGGGAACTAAACAATTGTTCTGTTGTGCAGTTATAGTACCACAGCTCTTCAGAAATATAACAGTGGGTATGATCTTAGAACTATAAAAACTGTTTTGAACATTATATAAGTTTGAAACTTCAGCTGTCCAAAATGAATAAAAATGTAAGCTAAGCACCAGTTTTGAGATACAATGGAATTATTGTGTCTGATCTTGAATGGTTGGTTGTGTGAAATTTGTGGCCAGATACAAGCTTGCATCAGGGGCTCACTCACAGGGTACTAGTTACTCAAAATAGCCCTGGGAAGGTCTGAGTATGGGTCAAGAAACACTCTAGCTGGGTGGCCCGTTAAAAGGGTGTGAGAGAATAGAAATGGAGAGAGTAGAGTGGCAATTGTCTGGGATGCCAGTGTGGCTGAGGCTGAGCTGCTTAACTTTCATGGAAACTCTCATGACCTGCAGTTTGAGTGCAATGTGCAAGTAGGACATCATGTCCCTAACTCAATTCAGACTACTCTGTTGCTGGCCACACATTCACAGGAATAACCTATCATTGATCGGGGATGAATGGTTTGCGCATAATGCAGTCAGAAATACTGTTTTAGTATGCAGATAACTTTGAAATTAAATGGAAGGGGTTGGAAATGGAGTAGGTTCTGGTACAGATTTTGTCTGTATTGAATAGTTTTATGGGTGTTCTTGCGTGATTAATATGAGCACAAATAAAAATTGTAAATCGAACTGATCTTTGTGCATGTTTGAAATAGTTACGAGAAAGGTGCCTTTGCATGCTTGTTACATGGAGTGTGATGCATATCGTAAATCAGTGGTAGTTTATGCGAAATTTAAAGTGGAAGTGAAAGATGTTACAGGAACTAATGCATCTTGGATCAAGTGGCATTTCCCTCCAAATGTTAGGTGGCTGACCTTCTCAGATGTTGCCCTCAGCATTTGAGACTTGGCAGTATAGTTGTGCTATAAATAGAATTGTGATGAGCTGCTGTATGAGGTACTTAAAACAGTGCACAATTCAAAATTTAATTTTATGGTATGCAGTTTATAGTCAGAGTTACAGATCATTTGTGAAATCATTTTCAATTTATATTTTAGTCATAGGTACATTTAGGTTGTGACTTAATGTAGTCTGGTAGGTTATTAACCTGCTACTTCCATCTTCAGCATAGAAGATTCAACCATACTACATGCCATGACCTCAGATGACAGTAGTCTTCATAGTCACCACTATGACAGCCTCATGTCTCTCAATTTCTAATGATGTTTGATCCATGAATGTACCATAAGTGGACTTAATATTCCATCATATTTACCAGGTATAGCTATAGCTTCTGGGTTATAAACTGTGTAATTGAGACAGATTTTAACCTTTGATCCAAATTAATTTCATTCTTGACCGTGTATAGAATAAGAATCTCAGTGTATGGTCTAAATAGGCTACACTGGTGATAGTCTTTATAATTTTCCCCCCCACACTGTTTTAGTTCAATTGCAGAATGAAATGAGGTATCAGTCACCCTTTTGTCAGTGAATGATATAATTCATGAAAAAGGCAGAAATGTACATAATAAATTTTGAGTAATTGTAAAGGTCTATCATGAATGCATGACACTTCAGCATGTGCCTACGAGGCATAGAACCCATTAAGATAATTTTGATTACAGTTTCCAGATGATAATGTGCTTTTAGTGCTGTAATTTTTTTATTTTGTGCCGTCCTCTCTTTCAGTTCTGATGATGATTTTAAATTCTCATAAACCTTCAAAAAAAATTGAATTGGTAACCATGGCAGGAAATGTTGAGCCAGGGGATATAATTTTAAATATTCCTCTTTATTTATGAATGTGTGATAAGTTTCCCAACGTTATCGGTCATGAGGCATTCTGAACCATCAGTAAAATTTGAATATGCCTCGTGGCAAGCAGTGCACCTGTCACCATGAAGCACAGCTGTAAACCAGTCAACAAAGTTAAAAAAAACCTTTGTATAATACGAGTGATTTTACTTTCATGGAACTATACAACGTTCACCACACATTCCCTATACATAACCTTGCACACAAAGACTGCATTACCAGCTAGTCAGATCCACAGTTTCAGAAAATCATTGCTAATCCTGCCACACTTCTGTCCATTACAGAGTGCCCCTAAGCACCGCGACGTGTTTGATATATGAGAGCATCTACTTTCTCGTTCATTTTTGTATGTATAATGTTATTCCACAATAACATATTGAATGGGTAATGTTTCAATAGGTTTCTTTAAAAATTTTCTTATGTGGAATATGTTTTTATGTGTGAAACATTTGAAACAGTGCATAAATACTGTAACGTGTTTGGTCACTAATGAATATGCCGTAGCGATGGTTAATTGGTTTATTTAACAATCTACAAGTAACGGCTACAATTACTTATCTCACAGTTGCGGGGTTTCACACTTTATAACCCTAATCACATTAATCTGTTAACACTGTTGCGGGGTTTCACACTTTATAACCCTATGCTCAAATCAGTTCACTCTGCCTTCAGTAGTCTACACGTTTACAGTAGGGGAGCTTTGTATCACTGTATCACACGCTCCCAATTACACAATCACACACACGTCCGGTTCTTCTATCCGCGACGGCTGCTATACTCCAACTGTAGTCCGCTGACTGGAGAACTGTTGATAACACACTCTCGTAGGCTTGCTCGGAACTATCTTCGGCGATGGCCACGTTATAACTCGGCGGCTGTCACAGTACAACTGAAGTCGCCGACTGCTACAGTAGAACTGACTGGTACCTGCTGTGCAGCTCACTTATATAGCGGCAGTGCTTGCGTAATGAGTGCCACGTCACAGTAGGAAGTTGATTACGGGTACGTAGCGTTGCGCGTTACGTCACCGCGGAGGGGAGGGGCGGGGCGGGAACTCGCCTATTACCGTAGTAACGCGAGCGTTACGTTACCGCCACATACCGCTGGGGAGGTAGGGGTGATCCATAGCTCAACATGCCACAATACATTACTTTAATACCCAATGATTTTTGAGCAGGGAGCACAAATTTTGTGGCCTGGAATATAAATAATAAAGCTTTTTATGATAAAATTAGTATTGTAGCATGCGCTGATAAACATACTCAAACACGTGCATGATATATAGATTATGTATTTTAATTTACATTGTGTTCAGATGTGCATATTTTATATGGCTTACCAATATTATGTTTTTAAAAGAACCTACATTTTTGTGTTACATTGCATTTCCCTGATATTATGTGCTCCCCACAAAAGTGTAAAATCAAGTTTCACTGCAATGAGGCTTGGAAGGATGAGGTGACTGTCTCTTTATTCAAGGATGGTAGAAAAAGGAAGGTTCTGTGCCATAATGTTTGCAGGACCTCAAGACTTGCACGCAGAATTGAGATCGTCAGCTTCGTGCACAAACTTCTGTTTTCCTCCCACCAATAAAGAGCATTTAAGACTGATTTTGACATATGAACAGTGACAAATGATGCTCAGACAAACCTTGATAATAACATAGATGATATATATATATATTACTTCTAAATAACGCCGCTTCCCTGGCTCACATTACATGCCTTGCCCATTTTGTCATCCTTGACTTGAACATTCAAATTATACATGGCATAAAGCATGTCCTTGTTTAAACCATTTTGGATAGGAAAATTATTAGACAAATGTTTACCTATACAGAATTTACTGTATGTTTCATTTAAACAGATTTTAATCATGCTGGCTAGTTTCATGGGTACCCCAAACCCTATGAGAATATTGTATAATACTTCCCTCCTAACTGAATCACAGGCTTTCTTGAAGTCTGTGAATAGCTGATGTACTCATCAGTGTACTCCCATTTATTACATCATTAAATATAAATCTTAACTAGTAGTAGTGATCGTGATCTGGCAGCACTCTTATACAAAGATCCTAATTGCAGGACGGAAGACTGACCATACCAGTGCTACGAATATGTATGTCACATTTTCCTCTCCCCCCCCCACCCCCCCCCCCCCCCNCCCCACTTATTCCAAAATAGTCCGCTTTAATGCTGTGGAATGTGTTTTTGAATGTGAAATTCAATGTAATTGGGTACAGTAGAATGTTAACACAGCATTAAGGGCTGTTCACTGTTGATTCATTTGTTAGGTAGTAATGGGTTCAATATATATGCATAAACAATATGATTTATTAAATTAACGAGTGACATTTACTTGGGCATGTGTGAAAATTGATATGCCATCTGAATCCACTAACATTGTTTTAAGATTGGTATATATTTAGCTTGTTTGGCTTGTTGCCTGTTGCAAAACAATCTCAGTGGTGTGCTTTTATATACCGCCACTCAACCATACTAATTAGAGTGATAATTCTGAATTGCATTTGTAGCTGAATTCTTCAGAATTTGGGGAATTGTGGTACAGTGGTATAAAATCGTAAATGAAGATACAAATTTTACAGAAGCAGATGCAAAGTAAGCAGCATTTGTATTTTAACCATTACAAGTTGTTTTAAGCATTAGAGTAAAACATAGTAGTATGTTTTTGGAAATTTGCAAGCTGCCACAGATTAAGGTAAGGATTGTATTATTGTTGACTGGAATTAGTAAACAAAGTTGCCATGAAATATAAATCAGAAATTGTTCTAAATTTGTCACATTTTCATTCAGGGTATGCAAGGTGTATACAGAATGAGCACACAGGGCTGGCATTGTCTTTTCGAATGCCTTTTAACTTCAGAACTGCAGTATTGATTTTGCTGAAATTGGTATGTGCAGTGTTGCTGAGACAAAATGGTGGTTAAGAAATAGGTAATTATCAGGTGGTGATAGTGTGTGAGATCTGGTATTGAGATTGATTATGTACATGGACTACAAATTCTGGAGATGTAGTGGAACATATAAAATTATAGTTTCATTGATGGTGGAATTTCTATTTTTATACTCACAACAGGGTGCAGACATTAAAGATCCATATTAATGTTTCTGAGGGAATATCTTTGATATGTGTGACAATGCATGCCAAGAAAAAAAACTGTTTATAAAATATATTTTTAAAAGCTAGAAGGTGAAAGATAAAGAGTACCAATTTGAGAAATGCTTTTATTTCTCGACATAATCTCCCTGTACGTTGAGGCACTTGTCCCATCATTTCACAATCCCCTGAAAACCAGCAGCATAAAATTCTTTAGGCTGCTGTCAGAACCAGGCGGTGCCTTCCCTTTCTACAGGTTCGTCGGGAAAATGTTCATTGTTATGTCACTTGATCACCTGAGTATCTTCATTCCAGTCTGCACCCTCACATTCTCTGTTTAGTCTCAAGATGTTGCATACAGGTTGAATATACATTCTTCAGGTTGAGCATTAGTAGTCTTCAGAAAGGATATGCCCCTGAAAGTGATGATTAATGTATGCTGAAATGTTGAAACATACCAATATACTAATCCCAAAAGCTGGTTGCATATCAGATGTCTTGGGCAATAGTAAAGATTTTCATCTTCGTGCAGTCTGAATTTGAGGTATTAACAGAGTGGTTCTTCCAGTGTAGAAAAGGTGAGTGGCATACTTGCATAATTATGGAATATGTGTATAATAGTCTCTTCCTGCTCCAGGTTTTTCGTGTATCGCTGTATTTTGTGTTCTGCTGTACTAATAGTGTGTCTGTCTTTGGATAACACTGGCTAGAATTTCCGCAGCAGAAGTTAATGCAATATTCAATCCAGGCATTGTTAGATGGGTTACTGACTATTTCAAGGTGTAGGAATGGTGAGCTTATGGGATGAGGCTGGGTTTATGCTTGACCCCACCCATTGCTGTGGTTATCCTTGTAACAGGCCTGAATTGATATGTAAAATGTCTAAATCAACCAACATTGGTTCCTTATTGCTGTGGTTATCCATGTAACAGGCCTGAATGGATATGTAAAATGTTTAAATCGACCAACATTAGTTGTAACACCAATCCATGGTAAGGGAGACAGTGATAGTCTCCAGAAACAGACTTAAGCTCCCTGGTATATTATGAATATCTTTTCCTGAAAACATTTACCACGTTCTGACATTTGTTGTAGGTGACTGTTCACGTCATGTAATGGTGAGGTTGGAACTTCATTAGTCTCAACACTTCACCTCTCCGAATACTTCCATCCCTGCCCCATTGCATTTCCAGGTTTCTGCTTGCAAGCCAGTTCAGTACAGCAGACATTTGTGCAATGACAAACTTTTTCTGTTAGTTTAAATAGACATCCATTACAGTCTTGACTGGTTAGTGAATGTGATAAGTTTTGTGTGTAAATTTTTTCCTGTGCTCAGATGTTTCATTTTAAAGAGCTACCCTTAGATTTTGTGTTTGGTATAACAGGTATGGGGTAGTGTAGTGTGTGCTCTATGTTATAGGGGCTGGAATTGGAACAGTATTCGGCTCCCTCATCATTGGTTATGCAAGGAACCCATCACTCAAGCAGCAGCTGTTCTCATACGCCATCTTGGGATTTGCCTTGTCTGAGGCCATGGGTCTATTTTGTCTTATGATGGCTTTCCTCTTGCTATTTGCATTCTAAACGCATTTTAGTTAATACCTACTCACTGCCACCATGGAAGTGAAAACTTCTCTGGGGTTTAGGGCCTTCCATGGAATAAAGCTGTGGAGGCGTGACTTAGTTTCGTGCTTTTCCTTTTAATATTTGGTGACTTTTCGAGATGGTGATCTTGTATTGCAAGTGTGTCATGGGGTTTTGTGGACAATACAGTTATCCTTCCGTTTATCAAGGCCACCTTCGAGAGAAGACCAAGAGAAGAAACGATTGTCAGCTGAACTCTGCGGAATTATTCCATGGTTTCTCCCACACTTGTAGCGGAAATGGAGCTGCCTGCATTATGTTCAGCAATAGGACAGTTTTGAGTGGGATTACTATAATAAAGAGATGAAATCCTGTTTGCAGAGGATAGTCATGTGAAATTAAATTAAGTTTGTAACTCATTTCTTAATACCAGGAGAACTTCATATCCAGTGACTCAAGAATTGTTTGGCAGAAAATTGATCCAATTTTCAATGTATATTTGTGAGGATTTATTACTTTGCTGTTGTGCACCACAAAATGTATTTGGACTCTAATTATTATGTAAGATGGGAGAGGAATATTATGTTCATTGTACAGTGTTAGAACAAGTAAATCTTAGTTGCAAAAAATTGCCCCATGCAGGGTAGCTCGAACAAATTTTTGTGTTTCTACTTAAAAACGCCCTTTCTTTCTATGTGTATATCCCATGGGGGACTGAAACCTGACTTAAGAGAGCACCTTTCTCAGGTGCCATGAGGGTGATGTGATCAAGGGGTCATATAGTTGTCCTTCATAATCTAATTACATATGTAAAGGTGAAGTTCTTGCGCTTAATTAACCACCATAACATGAAGACTCACTGGAGGAGTGGAGGTATAGCTCCATCTGGATCTTTGCACTAGATCAAGGTGATTGGTCTGCATAATGAATCAGACACTTTAACCCCAGGGAAGGAGTCCTGGTGCCCATTGGGCCTTAGAGCTGTTATGGAAAAGAGAAAAAACTTTCCCCTGCCAGGATTTAAACCCAAGCATTAGCTAGTTAAATATACTGAGCTACCCCAGCCCATGTTGCTGTAAATTTTTAACACCTTTGTTCAGAAGAAAATATTGGCTCTTTGACATCCCCAAACTAAATGCTATTGCTAGAGTTTTAGGAAATGTAACTGATGCTTACTACATAGTTAAATTGGTTTACATGTTCATGCACTAGCAGTAATGCAACTGGTTGATTTTTCCCTTGAAAGTTAACTAGACTGTTGTGAAATTGGAAGTTCTCACATCAGTGAATGTGATGAGTACTGTCCTTGTAGGATGTTACACCATATAGTCTGGTACCAGTTAATGACTTGGTTCCATCTTCAGGTTCAAAGAGAAGCCCAGCAAGCAGTGTAGCTTCCTGTTTCTTAATGGCAAATAATATGGGTGATCATCCAAGATCATAGATTAAAATGTGAACTTCAGAGAACCAAAATAGATATATGATTAGGTCTCCTGCATAGTAGAAGAATGCACCATGGTCTGATAATATAGTAATGACTCTGGGAAGTGGTATAAATAAGAGCCACAGCAAACAAAAAAAAAAGTAAAGCTATCCCTGTAACAGGCCGTGAAGGCCCATAGGGTTGTGAGACATTGAGAGTCCCACATTATCTAGACAGTCGACTCAAAGATGGCAGTAAGGTCAGCCTTTTTAAGGGCGGAAAAATTCAGGGAACAAGTTCTCTGGGAGGGACTTTAAGCTGTGGGTCATGTGACAGATTTACGGCACGTAAAAGAACCTCGTGCCTCTAGGAGGCCTCTGAGCTAAATTAGGCCAAATAGTTTCCAATGCCTCCGATAGATGGGGAAGTATTAGGTACCACTGTCAGAGGAGGGATGACCTCGCTGAAAGAAAGGGACTAATTAGATACCACTGCCAAGTAGAGGGTAGAAACCTTGCTGGCAGAAAGGGGCTAAAGTATTAGGCACCACTGCCAGAGGAGGGACTAACTATTAGATACCACTGCCAAGTAGAGGGTAGAAACCTCGCTGGTGGAAAGGGGCTGATAGCGAGCACCAGTATCGGTAGGGGATGGAGACGGTAGAAATTAAAAGGAGGATGTACAATAGACTGTCAGTCACAGTGCATTGGAAAACCCACCCCCTAAATACTGAATCACTGACTGAAGGTCAGCCTTTTGCACCGGCTGCACTTTACTCCCCAGGAAAATTAATTCCTGGTACTCATTTCTATTAGAAGCTGAGTCAACCCCAGGGCCATAGTATGGCTGGAGGGATTAGGTCAATTGAAAAAATCCAGTGACCTCATTGGGACTTGAACCCATGACCTTCCATCTGGTAGCATAGCCCCTTAACCAACTACACTACTGCGTGCCCCCATTTCACCTAGAATCGAGGTTAAATCAGGAGAAGAAGCCATTAAAGTGGCCTGCGGAACTGTGGCAAGTAACCCAGAATCCAATATGTAAAATGGCAATAACTGGTTTGCCAACACCATCAGACAATTTTTAAAAAGGCACTCGAGCAGTGGGAAACAAAAGTAGGAAACTCAAGAGCTCACACCTCAAGCTGTGGCCTATTGTGAAAAGCGATGAACCAAAGATACCAACCGCTGTTAAGGATCTTCAGGAATAACACCACCCGAACAAGAAGCCCAACATGACTGCGGACTGTTCAGGAAACCAGTTATGACCTGTGACTGAAACCATGAGAACAGGTGGAAAGTAGAATCGTGAGCTCTGCTCACATCTGTAGAAGACATCCCATTGGGAAAAGTAAGACCTTATGTCATATGTGAATTAGGTAATTCATTAAAACACAAAGGCTTGTGGCCTTGATAGTATTCCAAACTAATGCCTTAGGAGTAATCCAGGAAGGCCACCGGTACATCTGAATTTCTTCAAAATTTATGCCTAATTAGCCTCTTATCTGCAGCAGGCAAGCTATTTGAGAAAGTTATTCTGAAAGTAGTGCAAGAAGGAAACCTGCTTAATGCAGTGAAGTTTCATTTCCATGCCCATCAACAGCACGACTCTTCAACACAAGCCTTTGATACAATATGGCATCTTAGCTTGATATATAAACTACTGGAATTTAAAATTTCAATCAGTGTAATCAAGCATATTAGCTCATTACATTCCCGGAGAAAATTCAGAGTTCCATTTGTAGGTGAAATATCTGTGGCTAGGGATATACAAGCAAGGGTGTCACAAGATTCTGGCCTGTCCCCCACATTTGAATTTGAATTTATTTACATTCCACAAATCCAAACAGGATATCCATATCCATAGGATATGGAACAAGTCTAGTATAGATACTTAATACCTACAATAATAGTTTTGCTAAGATTATACAGTCAACTCTCGATTATCTGGGATAATGGTGGGGATGGAAATCACGATTAATCGAAAACCCAGTTAAGACAAATTTTATTAAAAGTAGTACTGTAATACTGTACCTTCATAATACTATAGGCCTACCTGTATTTAAATTTATTCAACCTCATTTTTATGTCATCTCATGGCCTATTTAACACTTTTTTTACATTACACTGAAATATGAATTAGTTATTTCAATCACAGTCTTCAACAACATCCAACATTTTTTACGAATATTCACACTTAACACTTAAAAAAAATTTAATCGGCATTTTCCTTTTTCTGTTGAATATTTAACACAACACACTTCCTTTTACACCCTGACATTTTGCTAACGCACCTGAAGATCAATACAAAGTTCCTAACTGGGAGGATGTATCTGTCCTTGAAACTTTCCACAAATCCTTGCATTCTTTCACCCCTACCCTAGAACATTGTGTTAGCACAAGGGGACCAAAGAATGCAGAGCTCGGTTCACACTAGTGCGAAAATAGTGTTACAACTCGCCATGTGCAACAAAAGTGAATGAATATTAAACAACATACAAGCCTCAGTAGCCCCTTTTAATCAGCTCCCGGATAATTGAGAGTTTACTAATACAGTAATATTACCAGGCATTTGTCTTGCTTTCTTCTACACTACATGTTTTGGCTGCAAACTGCCATCATCAGCTCACGTAGCTGTTACACTGCACTTAGTTTAAAATTTAAAAACCTGGGTCTTCCCAATTGTTCCCTGGGTTTTTAAATTTTAAACTAAGTGCAGTGTAACAGCTACGTGAGTGTACACACCTGATGATGGCCGAAACATGTGGGGTAGAAGAAAGCAAGACGAAAGACATACAATAAATTGTTGCACTTGGGACGGAGTTTATATCATATATCATATAGAGTGCAACAGGATGCTTAAATATAATATTATTACCAGGCTAATTGGATACATACAGAACAGTCTGCAAATAAGCAAAATGATACAGTAACATACTTGGGATTACACTTTAGCTTAAAATTGTTTACATTGGAATATTCATATATGGACTAGAATGAGCGAGTAAGCAAGTAACATTTCAGTAGGGTTTTAAGTCTCTAAATATTACTACTTGCTGTTTTTTAGACTTTGAGGGAGGCTGTTGAACAATTTGATGCCAAAGGAGTGAACTCCTTGTTAATGTAGAGATAGATTGGCTGAATAATGGTGAAAGTTCAGTTTTGACTTGTATTTTTGTTATGGATGCCAGAATTTAAATTTTGTATCCTGCTGTTGTCTACCACAAATAATAGAAGTGAAGAGTATATATTGTGAGTGAAATGGTAATAATTTTAAGTTTTTAAATATCTGCAATAATCTCTCTCTGTGCTTCCTGTGTTAATTTTGATTGCCCTCTTTTGTATTTTGAAGATTTTTAGTACTACTGTAGAGTTTTCCCCAGAATATTATTCTGTTTGACATAGTGGAGTGAAAGTAGGCATAGTAAACCATTTTCATTACTTCCTGAGACATGTAGGGTTTAGTAGATCTGAGTGCATAACAAGCTGCACTGATCATGTGTTATACGTGCTCAGTATGTAATTTCCAAGGCAGTGTACTGTCTAAGTAATCCAGTGAATTTTATGTCATGTGCTTTAAAAATTCTTTTATTAGCATAGCTTACAGCCTGCTTATATTGGGGTCCATTTTTAGTTGTAAGTTGTATGAAATGGGTTTTGTCAAAATTTAGTGAAAGACTAGTGGCACTGAGCCGTTTATTTAAGCATCTGAATATGGTGGTTATGTCACAAAATCTGTGTGCTTATAGTTTGTAACTATTATACTAGTATTGTCTGCAAACAGAATTGCTGTAGATTTATTCTTAACAGAGTCTGGTAAGTCATTTATATAGAGAAGAAAGAGCAAAGGACCTAAAATGGATTCTTGTGGGATGCCATGCCTTATTTTACCCCATTTTGAAGCTATCAGATTAAAATTTGCTTCTTTTATATTTCCACCCTTTGATATGTATCCACATGTTATGATTTAATCCAATTATTGGCCTTACCAGTTTAATTTGAGCAGCAAAATGTCATGATTAATGCAGTCGAGCACTTTAGGTAGATCACAGAAGATCCCACCTACTAGTAATTTTTTATCAAGGTCACATGATTTGAATAATTAGTACATAGGTTGCTTTTTCTGTTGTTAGATTTTTCCTAAATCCAGATTGTTCTTTCACCATTATGTGGTTATTAATTACATGTTACTTAATTACAAGTAGTCTGTTATATATTATTTTTTCAAGGATTTTTTAGAAAGAGATCAGTATGGATATTGGTCTGTATATATTGTATAGTATACATATAAATGATACACAAATACCTTATGTCTGTCTAGGTCTCTGTTGAAGACACCTGTAGATATGTGACAGACAGCAATAACAGTTGTGTTCTCAGAAAGTTACAGCAAGGTCTTAATGCTACTGAGATGTGTTGTGAGTGCTGGAACATAAAAATCAATGAAGACTCGGACCATCTACTCTTCTCATAGACACTGGCCCCCTGAGGCTCATTGTATATTGAATGGATGTAAAATATCTTGGTGTTATCTTCAATAAGAGGATTACATGGACACTGCACACAGAATGATTAAAGCCAAGACTTTCAGAACATTTATTACAGTGCTGTCCAACGTTCTCATGTACTCGGGCACAATTCACCGATGCCTATGGAGGTGCAGGCGCCACCACACTACTACACTACTACTACTAATAATAATAATAAAATTTTTCGAAAATATTTAACAGTACTCAAGACGTTCAAAAATGTCTCTTGTCTTACAATTTGAATTAATATTACAAATCGGCTCAATTATATGTGGTTACGGAGGGCACCAGAAAAATATACCGCGGGCTCCGTGTTGGACAGGGCTGATTTATTAGAATCTGCTCACTGTTCAAAAGTGAGTGTTTGAGTGCCAGTGTTAAACTAATCCTCAACAAAGCACTGATTATATCAGTAATGACTTGCTTGCCCTGCCTGAGAATTAGCAGCAGGCACCTATCTCTTAATATAGCAGCACCTAAACACAAGGTTCTCCGCACCGTTGAAAACTTTCCAAGGTGCACACCAGTCCATGAGATGGGATAGTGTAGTCTGTATAGAGGCTGACTACAGGTTGGACAACCTAGGGGTCGGAGTACAAGTCCAGTAGGGTGAAGAATGTTCTCAACAGCCAGACTGGATCACAGCTGCACCCAACCTATTGTCCATTGGGTACTGGGGGTAAAGCAACCGGCCCATAAAGCTGACCACTGATGTCCAACTAGTGCCAAGGTCAAGAAAACTTGGATCTATACATCCACCCCCCATTACACCTTCATTGCGTAGTGCTTAATTAGTTAAGCGCAGGGTCGACTTTACATTTACCGTTTTTTACACGGGCCCGTGATTTTCACACGGTCCTCAACCTTCCGTATGTATAACAAAACTGCCGTTAACAAGCAGAAGTCACAAATTCATGAGAATGAACATTTTCGCAGTATAGGAGAAGGTGAAGCCAGACATAAAAAGGGTTAACTTAGTGGTGGTCAAGCTTATAAAAAGGGTTAACTTAGTGGTGGTCAAGCTTATGACTGTTCAAGTGACTAAGCTGCTGTTGTAGCATAAGATAAATGTGAGAGACATCATCTGATTTTCAAAGCCTGGGCTGACAAAAACGTGTATACAGTGCACAAGGAAGAATCTTGGCCAAGCTATAGCTCAAGCGATTAGTCACTGGCTTCCCACTACGGCGGGCCAGGTCTGGTCAAATGGGATTTGTGATGGACAGAGTGGCGCTGGGGTGGGTTTTCTCCAAGTACTTTGGTTTCCCCTGCCAATCTTCATTCCATCAAATTCTCTATCAACATAATCACCCAGGGCAGGTGCCATGGGCCAATCAGTGGCCGCCATACTGAGAGGACCCAGCTGGACTCCACCCCCCCACTAAGCGATTTTTTAATTTAGGAAGAATCTTCAGTAACATTCTATATGTAGGATACGTACTCTTTACGAAAGGCCAGGCATGTTCATAAGAGACTAACTCATCTCGTCAGAGGATGTTATGTAAGGACTTTGATTGCAAGGGTTCAGCAAAAAAAAAAATCTCTCTGTGGGTCTTAAGGTGCTTGGTGCCTGGTTGTATTTATTACTTACCAGCACATCCATACATGGCCGAAGCCATTGGATACAGAACCTGTCACACTACAAGCTTGCTAAATCAGCAAGTATTCAACAGAACAATGCATATAAATCCACAAAAATAAATCGAGCATATGAAACCGCTACACATCACTGCAACTACATAACCTCCCATGTGTATATAAGATATAATACAAAATTAGAACATACGTGACAATAGATCAATAATGGGCCATAGCTAAACAAGAAACTATCCCTAATTAAAATAGTCATATAAAGTGTAATAGGATTTAGTATGTAAAAAGGCACTTAAAGCTGCTCTAAATTGCTTAATATTATGGATTAACACTTTTATATTTAAAGGAAGATGATTAAAAAGTTTAATACCAAAATAATAAGGTCCTCTCTGGTAAGTTGTCAAATTTGCCTGAGGGTGATAAAGATAAAAATTACGCCTTGTATTAAGGCCATGAATTTGTGATATTGTGTGATATAAACCCATATTATTCGCAACAAACATCAATAAAGAAAATATATGCGAGACCGCAATGGAAAAATTCCCCAATCCCTAAATGCATCTCTACAAGAGTCCCTAGATCTCAACCCACTCATGGTTCTAATTATTCTCTTTTGAATTCTGAAAATGTGCATACTATAAGAAGAATTTCCCCAAAAAATAATTCCATAGGTCAAAAGTGAGTGGAAATAAGAGTAATATACCATTTTTAATGTCTCTGTGGGCATAATGGGCTTGATCCCCCTCATTGAGTAACAAGCCTTGCACAATTTAGGCATGAGTTGGGATATATGAGCTTTCAATAGCTAATCCCAAAAATCACATTATTATGATAATTAACAGAAGTTATGCTGTTAGAACTTTGCTTTGTCAAATTAGACATGTTTAGTTTTGTTAAAATCTAGAGTTAATAAGTTTGAATTAAACCAATTAAAAGATAAGCAAAGGAAATGTCAACATCATTTCTGTATTGTATATTATTGTAACTACTAATAACTAAACTTGTATCATCCTAAAATGAAACTGATTTGGCTGAGTTATTAAAAATTTTAGGTAGATCATTTATGTAAAAGATAAAAAGAAATGGACCCATGTGGGACACCATGCCTTACAATTTCCCAACTAGAGGTACCAGTGTAACTCAAGTCAGTGCTTGTTATTAAAACTCTCTGATATATATCAGATAAATAGGATGTAATTAAACTGTGGAATTTACCATCTATTCCATAAAATTGAAGTTTGTTCTATAAATCCTATGATTAACACTATCAAAAGCCTTTTTTAAGTAAAAAAATACTACCTAGGATTTCTTGCTTATTTAATGCTTTAATGCTTATTTAAGCTTTAGTAGTTGAAGATTGATAAAGTGACTGGCAGTAAATCGCCAGTTGTAAGGTAACTTTGACTTTGAGTGCTCAGTTGATTCAGACTAGAGAGAAGACTAGGAGGTTGGTGTGAAATGGCAGATAGTCTGCTGGAAGGGAGCCGCCATTCAGACAGGACGGACAGGAGTGTCCAGAGGCAGACAAATGGCCACTGTTAAAGCCGATACCAGGAAAAGTCAGGTAACAGACTGAGGACACTAGTGTGTGTATAACAGTGATTTTTAAAGTATGGAGATCAGCGATGGTGGTATAATTAAGTGTAATTATTAGTTGTAGGTTAAAGTCAATAAATCCGGGATCCAATCTAAACCGTATTGAGAGTCACTCTAGCATGTGACAATATTTTGCTGAAACCCTTTAAAGGCATGGTGATCATATCAGATTTCTAGAAAATCAGGGACCCGGTTGACACATTGAAATGGAATAAACGACTAACATTATCTGCTTAGCTTTAGTATCTCGCAAACCTATATTCCGGTAACCTAAATTAAATATATACTCTAATGTTAAATATTCACTTAGACATAAGCTGGAGGGCCACGTCATAGCTCAAGCGGTTAGTCGCTGGCTTCCCACCGCGGTGGCTTAGGTTCTATCCCGGGTCTGGTCAAGTGGGATTTGTGGTGGACAAAGTGGCGCTGGGGCAGGTTTTCTCAGAGTACTTCGGTTTCCCCTGCCAATCTTCATTCCACCAATTGCTCCACAATCAACCTCACCTATCATCTAGGGCTGGTACAATAGGCCAGAAGTGGCCGCAGTACAACGGATTTAGTCACACCGGTCACACCTCGCTAGCAATAAAAAAAGAATAGACATCAGCTGCTGAAAATGCGTGGTTAAGGTACGAAGCAGTACGGTACGAAGTGTCATTTGTTAATCGATATTTGTTAGTATGCTGTTACGTTGGCACGTCTTGTTTTGTGTAGTGATTTAATATCACTGTGAATTTTCTGTGCTATTTAGTAATCCGTGATAGTGAGTGTCTTTGATATTGTTTTTGGGTTTGTGTTGCGTTTGTATATGCTTTCGTTTCATGAAGTTTATATTTATAATGGATGTTTTTAGCGGTGAACGTTATCTGTTTTAATGTTGGATGTTTGATTATTAATGAAGGAACCGCTCTGAGGAAGCAGGTATGTTTCTGATACGGAGTTCACAATTAGGTCTCGTTGTGAATGGGGGCTGTCGGACTGACTTTCTAAAGATGTCAGAGTTTATTTTAAGCTGTTGAGAGTTACCAAAATCTTGCACCACATTTTGTTGCCAAGGTTACTATATTAAGTAGATGTAGAATGTCTTTTTATTGTTAGTGACCAGTTCGATTTATTTAGAGAATCGTTTAAATCTTGTTACTGTGACTTTTTCTTTAAAGGTACACGAAGTGGCTTGTTTGATTAGTACAACAACGAAGCTCCTGTTATGTATATAAACCAATTGTAACATAATCAGTTAGTCTTTGTGTTACTGTGGAGGAAATAGAACATGGTTTTCTAATTCTTGTTTTTCTATTGACATATAAATATACTGTAGTGTTGTGAAATTGGGTTATTTGCCAGAGAGTATAGTGTTTTGGAATAATTAACGTGTTTGTTGAAATGAAACACCTAGTGTTGATGGACCAAGTCCTTTTTGACATGAGAAGTTCCCAACATAATTATATATAATAGTTGTGGTTTCTGCTATACTGTATGATTGCTTGAAACATTATTATTCATTCTGGAATACAGTTAGTTGATAGAGTAAGGGGAAGGTACAGTTTACATATCAGGAAGGATTGATGTAAGATAAAGCAAGTATTGTACATTTATCTTTCTTTTTGCTTATTTTGTAAAAAAGGAAAGAATACATATACCATAAGGGTCATGTGGTAGCGTAGTTGGTTGAGGCACTATGCTACAAGCTAGAAGGTCGCGGGTTCGAGTCCAGATGAGGTTTTTTTCTTTTTATTTACCTTATCCTACCAGGCACCCTGTGGCCTTGAACTTGACTCAGCCTGTAACAGAAATGAGTACCAGGAATCTTGCTGGTGGTTAAGGGTGGCCAGCACATAAGGTTGACAACCTCACTGACATCTGTGAGACGATTGTCTAGAGAAAATGTGGGAGCCTCGACATCTCACAACTCTCTGGGCCATCACAGCCTATTACAGGGATAGCTTTACCTTTACCTTACCTTTTGCTTATTCTGTGATTAAATTATATGAAACTTGTTCTGTATCTGCATAGTGAAATAGGGTCCCTGGTAGTATGCATTATTCATACACATACAATATATAGATTTCAGATTGAATGAGTTCTTGAAATAAATTAGGAACATATAATCCAAAAGGAGTTAAAAATTTAATCTGTTTGAAGGAAGTTATGTATTTTATTGACTGAAACTTGAAAGTTTAATGTGGTGCTGATGTATGTAATTTTTCTTTTTGTTACTTCAGATGGGGTTTTCATCAAACCTTCAGGGCAAGGCTGCTCACGAAGCTTTGCTCTGTCGGCAAGATGCAGAGCTTCGTCTGTTGGATACTATGCGGCGTTGCCTAGCAAACAAAGTGAAGTGTGATCGTGAATATGCTGTCGCTATTACTTCTGTAGCACTGCAAGGACAGAAGCTGGATCGGGCTGAGGATTTGGTGGGAAGTTTAGTAGCTCAGGCAAGTTACTTATCTGTTTCTCCAGATTGATGTTCATGAAGACATGGGAAGTGTGCAGTGTATTGTAAAGACACACTTAAAAAACTTTGTAAATATTCCCTTGACACTATAATTAACCTTTAAGTGCAAGGTTATTTAAATCCATTTTAAGGGTGGAGCTCTCCAGGACTTAAATGCCCCTTGCTGGGAAGTGTTTAAATAATTCTAAGCATGTTACTAAATATGCTGTAACTAATACAGTTGATACAATAAACTATTTTTTTTACAGGAAGAACATAGTCCAGCTTAGTATAGTGTCAGGGTTGAAAATGATTAGAAAAAGTTATACTTCACAATTTTTTATGCTTACTGTATAAAGAAGATTCCTGCTTCTTCACACAGTGATTCTGCTTTATGGAATCATTCCTCCTTGTCACGTGACTTCCAGATGCATGCCATGAAACAAAAATAGGAACAGACCAGATGCCAACCTTCACACCACAAGTTTCATAGCTTTGCAATATTCTACTCTACTGACAATAGCTAAGCTTGAAGGAGAAGTATTTTTATTATTATGTAGGAAACCCAATCTTTACAGCTATATTTTTTTCAATTATTGTCAAGGAAGCAGCAGTGTTATAACTCTGATACCAAGTACAGACTATGAGGCTGTGCCATAGCTCAAGCTGTTAGTTGCTGGCTTCCCACCATGGCGGCACGGGTTCGATCCCGTGTCTGGTCAAGTGGGATTTGTGGTGGACAAAGTGGCACTGGGGCGGGTTTTCTCAGAGTACTTCAGTTTCCCTTGCCAATCTTCATTCCACCAATTGCTCCACAATCACCCTCACCTATCAACTGTGGCTTATGCAAGAGGCCAAAAGTGGCCGCAGTACAAAGGACTTAGTCACACCCCACTAGCAGTAAAAAAAAAGTACAGGCTATTTCCTTTATGCTGGGTTATTAGGGTATGGGAATTTTGAACGGTTTCTTTTCTTCATACAGTGCCTTCAATATGCTATTTGGAGAGTGATGTATCAGATAGTGGACATTGCCATGGCTGTAAAGTTGTGACCTTTGCCTTTATTTTTTGGGGTGCTTTGAGGAGTAAGACACCAAAGCAAGAAACATTTGGATGGCACAGGGATGAACACTATAGATACACAAATTAGAAAACAACAAGAAATGACATGTGCATATGTACACTGAATTTTACTGTATTAATGCCCGGAAACTTGTAACGCAGCCTACAAAGGTTATGATGGTCTATGCCTTACCACACATAAGCACACACAGAATGGATGCCATTCCAAGAACCACTTCTCTGTATGTTGGGGTTCTGCAAGCATGTAAATCCATCAAAATCTTGATATCTTTTCTTTTTCAAGATCACGGTACTTTCTTGTATTATAAGTATGAAAAAGTTTAAATATTTTGTGTTACCTACAAGTGTTTTATTCTTCAACAAGTAATGAGAAGTTTATCAAATATGCATACTTTTTATATTCTGTGGGCTATGCAGTCTGTGTGGTGGTATTAATTAATATGTGTGAATTGTCACAGGCATGGAAGAACATGCTGGAAGAACTGGAGAACACTGCAAAACTAATCAAACAGAATGCAGACTCGGTGGAGAGCAAGAGCCTGGATAAACTGAATTCTCTTTATGCAGAGAAGCGAAGAGCCAGGAAGCAGTATCAGGAAGAGCATAATAGAATTGCTGCTCAATTCACTCATGTAAGTTCATATTTTACTCTACTCCTAATTATATACAGCAGGTGATTGGAATGTATCTGGCCAGTGATGTGTTTAGTCCATCTTGCAGAAACGTATTTAATCTTGTAAAATAAAAATGAAGTTAACGAGCGTGATCTTCTGGGTTGTATAGTGTTTTGTAGTTCAGTAGAAGTGCACTGACATTTTAGAGGAACATATCGCTTCCTCTTCAGGGCTGAAGAATAAGCTAAGCCAAGAGACCAGTAATAAGCTTGTGGCAACCTCAGATCCAGATTTGTTTTATGTATTTCAAATGTGAATGGGATTATCATTCAGTCCTATAAAATGTTCAAAATAGAACTAGCATCAGAATGTAACTCTTTCTGAAAACATACTATTGAGCAGTTCATTGGTTACCTAACTTTTTTAGATTTGTATTATTTCTATCTTTCCTCCAAGTAGAAATACTGAGCATGCTCAGTGTATCGATAATATCTGACTGAAACTTAGAGCAAGAGGCTAATTGGGAAACAGGTTCATATATGATAGGGTATTATTTGATCTCAGACAAATGGTTTATGAAGATGTGGGCTGTGAGGCAGGAAGGTGTCAAGGTTCTTTGAAGACAGTGTTGTACCATTTGTTTTTCCACAGCACTATGTAGCCAGTATGCAGTAGATGTATTTGCTTAGCAGTTGGGTTTGTAGCTCTACTAAGATGCCTTCCAGAGTCTCGTACAATTAAACATCAAGTAACCTAAAAATTTCCTGCAATAGGAAGGATTCATATGAAAGATAAAACTATAATTTAAAGTTAGCTATTCAGTCCTTGAAAATGTGACAGAGCTAAAGTATGTTGTAATAATGATAATGATGATGATGATGATGATGATGATAATAATAATAATAATAACAATAACAGTAAAAATAATGATAATAATAACAATAACAACAACAATAACAATAATAATCAGCCTTGTATTCGATAAGAAATTGATAGCAAATTAAAGTTCACGAATGCTTCCTATCATGGAGCTCAGAGCTTTCAATCTCCTGTTTGAATGTGTAAAGATTAGATTATACAGAACTGTTATTTTAAGGTGTTCTGTATGGGTGTGAATCTTGGCCTCTTACCTTAAGAGCAGAACATAGCTTGAGTGTTTTCTTTTTCACCACAGTGGACATCAGATAGTGGTCTTCTGAGTTGTGCATCTTGTAGTCCTGTAGGTGGTAACCAGTGTTCTAAGCCAGAGCATTTAGTGTGATTTGTGAACAGGGTGCTCACTAAGGGAGGATATATGGATCTAAGAGTGGAAATAACAAGGAGATGAAGACAATATCATAATGAGAAGTGAATTAATACTCTTCTTCAATTATTATAAGAGTGATCAGTCCAAGGAAGATGACATGGCTGGGACATGTGACACATGGGAGAAGAGAAATTTATACAAAATTTTTGTTAGAAGAGAACACTTGATATGCCTAGGCTTAGGTAGGATGAAAATGTAAAAATAAAAGTGAAGAAAACCAAGTGTGGGTTGTATTTACAATGGAGAGTCAGTAAATAGGTCACAAATGGAAGTAAAAGAGCAGTAATGGACGTAATAGGTTTTCTACGTGTATCACTTGGTATCAGCACAGTCCAGCTTCATGACAGTCTAGGCAGCAGATGCAAATGCACATGTTCAGAGGCTGGTTTCAGTAGTCAAAATTGTGGCCCATGCATGAGGATCATACTACCGAAGAGCAGAGTTAGCTTGTTCATTTTTTGTAGGCAGAAGGACTCAATGGAAAGGATGTTCATAAAGAAATGGTTCCTGTTTATGGTGGAGAGTGTTTGTTGTGTAAAGCGCTTCACAACTGGGTTGAGAAATTGTCAAGGACGTTTGGAAGTTGTAGATGATGCCCAACCAGGTTACCCTGTTGAGATTACTGCAAGAGCAACTGGGCAGTGGATGGAAGAGTTGATTCAAGCTGACAGGAGGATAACAGTAGGCAAGGTGTTCCCATGTTTCACCATACAGCATAATGCATGATCATTTGAAGTTACTGAAAGTGTGCACATAATGGGTGCCAAGAGAACCGAAAGATTGAGAAAAAATGAACCCAGTGGGTCTGTCCATGCAACATCCCTTACAGTATGCAGATGAAGGAGAAGATATGCTTAACAGGATTGTTACTGGGGACAAATCATGGGTGCATCACTACCAGCCTGTATCAAAGCATGCTCAAATGCAATGCAAACATCCCAGTTCACAATCACCAAAAAGTTTAAGGTTATGCCATCAACTGGGAAGGTTATGCTTGCTTTGTTTTAGGATTCTCATGGAGTACTCTTACCCCATTTTCAGAAGCTTGGTGAAAATATGAATTCTGCATCGTACTGTGAAGTTATGTTGAAGCCTCAGGATGCAATTCACAGAAAACATCCAGGGCAACTAGAAAGAGGGGTATTTATTGCTTTCTCGTGACAATGCCAGATCCCATAGAGCCAGAGAAATCCAGGAGAGAATGCAAGAACTTCAGTGGGAGCTTCTTCAACATCCACCTTACAGCCGGACTTGGCCCCTAGTGACTTCCCATCTGTTTTGTCCGCTAAAAGAACACTTTGATGGCAGACATTTTGCTGATGATGAAGAGATTGAAACAAGAGGTGTGGAAGTGGCTGAGACAGCAGTCAAAAGACTTATATGCTGTGGGTTTTGACACACTGGTAAAGTGGTGGGACAAGTGTGTCAGTTTAATTGTTTCTTGCATCCAGTTGTGTATTTAATCAATGTTAGGGTTAAGTTCATCGACCACACAACATGTTTTTATTATTGTCACAATAATAACAACAACAATAATAATAAAAACATGTTGTGTGGTCGGTGATGTTAACCCTAATATTGAAGTGTATCAGTGTTGGTGGAGGATATGTCAAGAAATAAATGTTTTTCCCGGGTTTCATTATCACATGATTTATGTTTTCTATCCATTTGTGACCTATTTACTGATTCCCCCTCATATATTTTTAAGTACAGTGTCTGTTGGTGAGCTCTTGTGAACATGTAATTTGTTATAATTCTGTACCATAAGTACTTAATTACTGATTTCTTTAACATCTCTCTGTACAATAAAATCGTTATTGTACTGCCTGAGATTATGGTGACACTCTGTACTGACAATGTAGTGCATGAGGGCTGCAGATAATACTAATTCTGGTGTGGATTGGCCAGTAGTAAATAATGCCTCCTATTTTTTTGTGTTAATATGTAACGTCTGAGCTGGATGTTGGTAGTGTTGTAGTAAAGGTTGAACCTTCCCGCCAATCTACTGTTAGTTTGGTTGTCGTGCGACAGATAGCGACAGCAGAGCAATCTACCAAAATGGTGTCTGACATAGAAATGCGTATGAAACACAGATGTGTTATTGAATTTCTCACTGCCGAACAAATTGTACCCACTGACATCCATTGACACTTGCTAAAGGTGTACGGAGGCAATACAGTGGAAGTCAGCACAGTGAGGCGGTGGGTAGTGCGTTTCAACAGAGGCGAAAGTGAAGTGCACGACAAGCCACGCCCTGGGCATCCCTGCTTAGCTGCCACTCCTCACAATGAACAGCGCCTCATCCATACAGATCAGCAGATAACGACCAGGGACTGTCAATTCTGAACGCTACAAAACAACGCTGACTAAGCTGAAAGCCCACATTTCCCGAGTCAGGCCAAAGAAGCAGACAACCTTTTGCTTGCAACATGATAATGCTAGACCCCATACAAGTTTGGCGACCACCGCGCACATTGCAAAGTTTGGCTGGACTGTCCTACCACATCCACCTTATAGTCCCGGTTTAGCACCTTCAGACTTCCATCTCTTTGGGCCTAAGAAAGATGGACTACGTGGGCAACACTTTCCAGACAATGATGCTGTCATTGCAGCTGTAAGAAAGTGGTTAGCCTCTGCTGGCGCAGACTTTTACAAGCGCAGTATACAGGCTCTTGTTAATCGCTGGCAAAAGTGCATAACAAATGGTGGTGATTATGTGGAAAAATAACTGTAAGTAGGTGAAATCTTGCTCTATTTAACTGCATTATTATGCTTTCTGTATCTGTTCTAGTTTTCTTTAAAAAAAATAGGAGGTATTATATATGGAACGCTGTAATAGTTTCTCTGTCATCAGTTGTCATCATTATCGTGAAAAATTCTTATTTAGAAGCCTCTTGAAATCTTTGTCATGTATTTTTTGAATGTGGAATGCTATGACAAGATTGTGAGTATGTGAAGTAGATATCCTAGAAATAGAAACAATTCCAATAATTTAAAACATAAATTTGCAGATATATTTAATATTTAATTCGTTTCATTCTGGTCCATCACACTAACAAATTACAAAGACAAAACAACTCCGTCCAGTGTGGCTATTGAAGTTTTTACTACTTGAAAACTTAACACCCTTATATGTTTCGGTCCCTATAGACCATCGTCAGAGGGACATCAATACTTTTTGGAAACTACTACCACAATGGGTGTCTTGAGTGTTGAAATACATATACATACAATGTTTGTAATGCGCAATATATACAAAATCCAACTTTTCCACAACTACAGCATTTTTCTTGGTATATTAAAGTTTTTAAAACTTTGTTATTTAAGTTAAAATTTATAAACCAAGTAGGTTTGTGTCCCTTCTCCTATCATCTTTCTTAATGAGGGCTGAACTTGTGCCGCCTGTCTATCTTGAGAAGGAGATTCTTGGTATTGTCCTGTGTTTGTTCGTGGCATGCTGTGTTCTTTTTACTAACTAAACATTAAAAACAACACAGCACTTCTCTGTTTATGTACTGATTCTTGCCATAGCTCAGGTGTTTATTTGCCAGCCAGCTTTCCACTGCAGTGGCTTGGGTTTGATTCCGTGTTAGGTCATGTAGGATTTGTAGTGGACAAATGGGGCAGCCTTTCTCGGAGTACTTCAGGTTTTCCTTCCCAGTTCTCATTCCACTATCTGTTCCACATTAATTAATCGTATTATGCTGCATAGTCTCAGTACTGACATGGCCTTAAATAACCATCCCAAAAATTAACTCTTATATGCTGTTAAATGCTTACAGGTTTATTAGGTGTAAAGTGGGAAACCACTTGAATATGATTATGGCCAGTCTTAATTTGTAAGGTGGGATCATAGCTCATTCCTCAGAAGCAAGTTTGTTTCTCCAGTATAATGACCATTACTATACTTTAGTCTTATTGTTCCCTCATTACTTCATTCATGCATTGTAATTCAGGAGTTGGCATATCTGGTGACTCTGCTGTAGTCTGGATGTCTGGGGATCAATTCCTGGCAAATACAGGAATTTTTCTTTTTGCCATCAAGTTAGGGCTGGCTCTGGGGCTCACCCCATCTCCTACCCAGTGAATACCTGGTAAAGCATGCTTAGGCTAACACTATATGGAACTATACCTCAACTCCCCCTACATCTTCGTGGAGTGGCTTTAATTAAGAAGGGAGACACATTTAGCTTTACTTGTAATTAGAGAGCACTGCCTGTTGTATGAAACTCATCATCATCATCATCATCATCATCAGTAATCTGTCAAGACGACAGGTCCACAGTCTCTTTCAAAACAATTCCTCCACTTAATGCGATCTAGAGCTTTCTCCTTCAAATGACAGTATCCTCTTCTGTCCCCAAGGTCATCCAGCATCTTCTTACGTCTTCTTCCTCGTCTTCTTGTCACTTCTATCCGCCCATCTATCTTTCCTTCGATAGCTTCTTTTAGAAGGCAGTTTCTGCGTAAAACATGACCAATCCAATTAGCCTTCCGTTTTCTTATTTCATGTAGGATATTCCTCTGCTCACTGACTCTAATTAACACTTCTTCATTTCTCACATAATCGGTCCAACTGATCTTCTCCATTCTTCTCCAACACCACATTTCGAAACTTTCCAGATGTTTCTGATCTACTGCCCTAAGTGTCCATGTTTCAGCCCCATACAGAGCTATGCTCCAAATGTAGCATTTCACTAGTTTCTTCCTCAAATTTAAGTCCAATTTGCTGGTAAAAAGATTCTTCTTCTTGCTAAATGCAGCTTTTGCCATGGCAATCCTGGATTTAATTTCACAAGTACACCTTCCATCATCTGTTAACAAGCTACCCAAATATTTAAAACATTTCACATTCTCCACTTGTTTTTGGTCTATCTTTATTGTGACTGGGGTTGGTTGTCTCGAAATTTTCATTACTTTTGTTTTCTCCACATTCATTTCCATGCCATAGCACCTTCCAATTTCAATTAGTCTATCAATCATGCCCTGTAGCACAGTTTCTTCCTTAGCCATTAACACAAGGTCATCTGCATATTTCACAGTTTGAATAATTTGCCCTCCTACTTTGAAGTCACCGAGCCCATCCAGAGCTTCCTTGGTAAGGCATTCGCTGTACAAGTTGAACAGAATTGGTGATAAACAGCATCCTTGTCGAACTCCTCTTCCAATCTGCACACTTCCTGTCTCCCCCCTGTCCAGTCGTACTCTAACTTTCTGATCCATGTACAATTTGCTAATCAATCTTCTTTCATGCCAATCGATACCTGTTTCTTTCAGGATCTGCATTAATTTGGTCCAGTTTACCCGGTCAAATGCCTTCTGCCAGTCTATGAAGCAAACACACAGTTCTTCATCTATCTCCAAAGTTCGTTCCGCTATAATTCTCATCATCCCAATTGCATCCCTGGTTCCTTTTCCTCTTCTAAATCCAAACTGATCTTCTCCAAGTACATCCTCTATTTTCCTTTCAATTCTTCTTTTAAGTATCTTTGCTATTATCTTTGCTGTATGTGCAATAAGACTTATTGTGCGATGGTCGCTGCATTTTGTAGCTTTTGTCTTTTTCTTTAAGGCAATCATTGTAACTTCTGTAAAGTCCTTGGGCCACTCTCCACTTTCATATATGGTGTTCATTAGTTTTGTCAGTGTTTTCAAACCACCTTCTCCCAGTAACTTGAGCACATCTCCAGGTACATCATCATCTCCTGTAGCCTTTCCCTTCCTCATTTCCTTGATAGCTTTTTCCACCTCACTTTGTAAAATATATGGTCCTTTCCCGTCTGTATCTACTACTTCTTCCGGTTCAACTTCTAAGGTTTCTGGCCGATTAGGTCGATCATATAGTTCTGTAATATAATTTTCCCAAATTTTCAGCACTTGCCTCTGATCTACTATTCTATTCCCCTGGGAGTCTTCGATGCCAACATTTTGAATCCCATGATTCTCTTTCCATCCTAGTTCTTTTGTCTTCATGTACATCAAATCATAACGTCCTGTTCTTTGAAATTCTATAATCTCATTACATATCTTCTCAAGATATTCCTTTTTGGCCCTGTCCGTGGCTCTTTTCAATTCATTCCTCAGTCTCCTGTATTTCCTCCTGCCTTCTTCATTGTTGATATTCTTCCATTTCCTTCGCTCCTCCATTTTACTCTTCATCTCCTGTGTAACCCATGGTTTTCTTGCTATCTTCCCAACTTTACCAACCAAATCGCTGATAGTATCTAACATGCATTCTTTTATATTGTATGGATATTGTATTTATTATAGTATGAAACTAGGATGAAAGATTATAAAGACGTTCTGGCATGCATTCAGTACTGACATAGTCCTAATTAAAAATGGAATGTTGCATCGTGAAAGAAGTGTAGGGACATGTTAATAAAATCGGAATCACGGTATGGTTTCATATTGGTGGGAGGGACCATCAGTACTTACTTAAAAATGGAGCTGAGCCCTTCATGAGGAGAAGCGAAATCTGTAGCTACTCAAAAATTTCCCAGCATTTTATGGTACCCAAAGGTTCCTTACCATGTTCACAGGAGCCCTCCACTGGTCCCTATCCTGAGCCAGATTGATCCAGTTCACACTACCCGATATCTCTCTAAGATACGTTTTATTACTATCCACCCTCCTACGTCTTGCTTTTCCTAGTGGTCTCTTTCCTTCTGGCTTTCCCACCAATATGCATTCCTATATGCATTCCCCTTCTCTCCAATTCGTGCTACATGCCCTGCCCACCTCATCCTCCTTGACTTGATCATTCTGATTATACTTGGAGAAGAGTACAAGTTATGAAGCTCCTCATTATGCAGTTTTCTCTAACCTCCTGTCACTTTGTTCCTCTTCGATCCAAATATTCTCCTCAACACCCTGTTCTCAAACACCCTCAGACTATGTTCCTACCTTAATGTCAGAGACCAAGTTTCACACCCATATAGAACCACAGGCATAATTATAGTTTTGTATATTCTAATTTTGATGTTTCTGGACAGCAGACAAGAAGACAAACAGTTCAGGACTGAATGGTAGCAAGCATTACCTGAGTTCAATCTCCTCTTAATTTCCTCTTCAATCAGGTTTTGATTTGTTATTGTCGTCCCCAAATATCTGAACTGTAGCACATTTTCAAAACATCTGTTTTCTATCTTTATGTCATGATTTTGCCCTGCATTCTGGTGATGAGACAGCAGCATATACTTAGTTTTCTCTGAGGGAGGGGCCGTCAGTATTATTATTAAATGGTATAGGTCATATCTATAAGCTGTCAACCACTAATATATTTAAGGTCATGCAGAAGGTCGTTTTTCTGTCATTGTGTACACAACGTTTTACGTCCATAATGAATGTGTGTGTGATGTTGCATCCTGAAAACACATCAGAATGATGTATAGTTAAAGAATTTAATGATGAGACTTGAAATCCAGAGTAATCATGCCATTTCTTAAATTTCATTGATGAGAATAGAACACATGGAAGATCACATTTTCAAGATTTAACCTGCCAGCTCAGCTTGCCAGAAATTTTGAAAGGTACTGGGCACGAATTTCAACAAAGGACCTACTATGCTGACAAAGCCATAACTCATATTACACGTAAATATCCTACCAGAGCAACAAAGGGAACTTAGCTGCAGAATTATCTAATAGGCCGGAGGACATAATCTAATAAACGAAGAATCCAAAGTAGTCTTGACCATACTTAAACAAGAGTGAGGGCGTACTCTTGTGGGGTACAAATATTTTATAGATGCATTGTATTTTGGTTCTTATACCTTCCTAGCCATGTTGGTCATGTACTTTGCAAGGAAACTGAACTGCATAGAGTTAGAAGTTAAAAATTGCTTTGCATGTCATTAAGTATTCATCATTTCAAATAAAATTTTAGGTCTGTTTATATTATGTGCCAAATTTCCGTGCATAATGAGACCTTTAAAAAATCCAATATTCTGAGCATGTAAAGTTAGCCGTGCATTGAACCTATACGAACTGTGCAACAACTTTTGTCGTGATACTTAATATAAATTCGGAAATGAAACGTCCGGATACTATACACGTAATTTGCGATGTTTGCCTGCGAACGTAGTTCGTGATGCTGCCTTTTAGTCTGACCTGAGAACGTCCCTGAAAGCCTTTTCGTCTTAGTCCCAGTAAGAGTTCATATTGCCGCCCGGAAGACGTAAGAGCCAGAGGACGGCGATCATGAACCGGGTCTGACTGGGTTCAGGGTCATAGTTTGGAGTAGACATGTATGTGAAGCGTGTTGCCTTGGTGCTTACGATGTGTGATAGTTTAGTAACTGGACTGGTATGCTAATGCAGCAGCTGGAAATTCCAACGACTTAGAAATAGGCAGAAGTCGTAAAAAAAATCACTTGAATGTAAATGTGCGTGCAATTGAACGTGGAGAAGCCGTGCAGAGGAAGTATTTGGCGGCGGTAAGCCTGCAACCGTTCAGGTGTCTAACTGCCAGATAAATAAGTCATAACGTGCTGCACAGCCTGCATTGGCAAAGGTCATCTGTATATTCATTGCAGGAAAGTGATAAAATGCGTATGGCGTCCGTAAAGTATAAATGCCCTAAACTGGACGCTGTGTGAGTGCGGATACACGTGCTGAATTACGGTGCAACAAATGTGGCGCCTATACAGAAAGACGAACCGCTCCTCTCGTCGAAGAGGTGGTTTCATTTCCAAACACATAATGGTCTTTGAAAAAAAAAAGATTTGGTCACGAGTCCCGACGGGGCCCGAAACCAGGAAGAACTGTGCTCTCGCGGCCCAGCAGTAGTTTACTGCTATGATATGAACGAGTTTGAGCTTGTTGGATCACGTGCCTAGATAGTCTTAACGGTTTCATGTGAATCATTTGTTTGTAGTCTGTTTTGTGATTCTAATAATCGTTCACTACCTCAGCGTCTTGTCAAAAAATGAGAAAACAGATTCACATGTTCAGCGAGATTGTTCGTTGATGTCAACTTCTCGGAAGGAAAGTAGCGATTGGTGTTGGTGCTTGAGATTTTTAGTACGACCCAGAAATAAGATGCGAAGGTCTCCATTGAATAGACCTGAGAGCTACGAATGCATAGAAAGCGCGAATGTTAAAATCTAAAGTCTGAATCAAGCTGATGTGCTCTTTTAGTGCAAGTGAAATTGCCCGTTATGAATTTGTGCCTTGTCAACATATATTCTAGATTCAAGTTTCAGAATGTTTACGGTAGGCCATTAGTCTGAAATGACCAACTGTGTTGGCTAGACATGTGGATTTTGCATCAAGACAATTCGCCTTCCCTTGCAGCAAACAAAAGAACTCCGTGGCCTTTAGTCCGCAAGCGAACTATGCCGACCGAGCGACCGCCGCCCGTCGTCGAAGATAGTGCCAAATTTTGCAGATAGAGGTTGTCGCGTCGTCAGCGCAACGGATCACCACTGCCGTTAATCGGCTTTCTAGACCGGAGCCGCTATTTTCTTGAAGTAGCCCCTCAATTATCACGAGGCTGAGTGAAACCCGTTACCGACCCACTACTTCTCAGAAAATCTGGTAGCGCCGGGAATCGAACCCGGGACCTCTGGATCTGTAGGCAGAAACTCTGACCAGTAGACAGCAGAGGCGTTCCCTTCCCTTGCAGCACTTTCGGTAAAGCGTTTCGTGCCCCCGAAACTAAAAATTCATATTAAGGGGCCTCGGTTTTAATGTGTTGTAGACATTCAGAATAGTGTGGTGACAACACTGAAAACTGCTTCCAGAAAATTGTTTCCAGGCATGGAATACAATTTATCATGCACGTATAAATTCAGAAGACTAGTATTTTGAAAACGTCCGCACTTGTTAAGTTGCTGGTGCTTCATGGTGGTTTCTTGCTTGGCTTAGCTTTCAGTCCTGAAATTTGAGGCGATATGTACTTCCGAAACGTCGGTTGACTTTCGCCGAACTGCACGGCCCTATGTCCCAGAAGATACAGCTCCACATAATCACGGCTGTAAGAACCAAAAATCCTACATCATTCTAATTGTAGCATTATTTTAATAAAATCAGTCCAGTTATTTAACTCTCATACCGTACCATGTTGTGCGGTGTGTGCAGGAGGGGATCCGTTATAATACTGTAAATGCCCTCACGCATCTCTTGACATTAACTTGTAGCTTGTGATCCGTTTTCCACGTAGAGTTCACCGAACTACGAATATCGGGTTCCTACAAAGCAGGCAGGACGGACTGAAAAAGCTGTATGTTTGAGAAGGTGGGGATTTTACTAGATATAAGCAACGATATTATTGCTCTAGGCAAATGTAGCTTTGATACAGGTCATCGTGATTCACCCGATCTCCTATCCAATGTGTACCCGGGGGGGGGGGGATATCTCCCCCCCCTCCCCTGGGGTTAAAGCCGTGGGGGCTTGAAGCTGACCACTCACCTCCAGCTAGTGCTGAGGTCAAGAAAATGTGGATCTATATATCCACTCCCCATACACCTTCATGTCGTAGTGCTCAATTGGTTAAAGCACGGAGGCAACTTTACCTTTTATCATTGTGATTCACAGAGCTGTTTTGAAGTAAAACTGGCAAATTTAATAAAAGTACCAGAGGCTGTTGGAAGTGAGAAGAGGATTGAATGTCTTAATAATTAGGTTACCACCAGTTCATTGCCCAAGCCGTGTTTTATAGGTCAGAATTGTTGCTTCTTATTATCATCTCTGCTTATGCTTCTGATCAATATCTTACCCATTCTTGGAGGAAAAGCAGACCATCCTCACAAAGGATTTTATGTCAGTGATTATTCAGATTATGGTTTTTCGGGTTGACACGTAATATTCTTGTACGTGTATACTGATGTTTTGGGAAAACATGAATACTCTGAAATTATTTATTCAATTAACTAACAAACTAACTCCATGGAGTTGAGACCTTCTTGAGGTGCCAACAGTCACTTAGCTACTTAAGAATTTCTCAACATTTTTTTAACCCAAAGGTTCATTATTGTGTGTGCAAGAGCTCGCCAGTGGCCCATGTCCTAAGCCAGATTAAATCCAGTCCATACCCCTCATTTTATTTCTCTTAAGATTTGTCTTTATATTATCTTCCCAACTGTCTATGCCCAGTGGTCTCTTTCCTTCTGACTTGCCTCCAGAATCCTTTATGTATTCCTCTTCTCACCTGTGCTTGCAATGTGCCCTGCCCATCCTCCTTGACTCCATCTTTCTGATTGCATTTTGTGAAAAGTACAAGTTTTGAAGCTACTCATGATTCAGTTTTCTCCAGCACAGTATTATGAAATTATTCAATTACAATTTGTTAGCAGTTCTTCATGCCTTCTTGTAGATAGCTTGTTTGACAATTGCAGCATGGTTTCTATGTATTATCTTCAGTCGATAATATTCTGAAATGATTTAATTATTATTTGTGATTGGTATTGCTTATCCTTTTCAGCAAACGTTTTCATTTCAGATGTCACCGAAGTTTGCAGCTTACATGTTTAACAGAAACTGTTGATGTACTCTGTTCTTGTTCCCATGTATGGTAGCATCACTCCATAAACTGACACATACACCTTGCCTCTCTGTGTTCCTACCTGTAATCAGTTTTCTAAAATGTGTGGTGTTTTGTGCATTGTTTTATTACGTATATCTGAAAGCAGATCAAGTGAACTGTCTGTCAGTATCAATTAATCTCAGTTAAATTGCTTGATTTTCCTATATTCGTAACTTTTGGAAGCTGTGTGTAACAAAGGGTTGAAAAGTTCTGGCACAAGCAATGTTTACCCTCCTCTCTTCTGCCTTGTCCCATACTGATGACTCCTCAGGTAAGATTTAGTATGGGCTTCCTTAGCATTTGACCCTGGAAATACAAACATATTAACCTTTTGTGCAACTTGTCATATGTTCAGTGCATCATAATTGGATTTTGTGACCCTTGCTGAAGTGAAAATATTTTTAATAAAGTTAAACATAAATTTTCAGTTTTTAAGTTGCAGATGTGAGGTAGCGTCTGTATATGGCACATTTGCTATCTTGCATAGCTTGTACTTCAGCATGTTAAATGTTCAGAATGTAATGAAGGATTGAAATCATAATTAGAAGTTCTATGAAGTACTTAAGATGTTATCTCCATTTTACAAGCTTCCATGTGAATAGATGCAAACAGCTAGAATACTCAGTGGGAAGGGAGTTCAATTTGCACATTAACCCTTTGAAGCTTGGAGAGGTGGAGAGAGTGAGAGCTGTGTGTTTTGGATGTATTCCCCAGACGTGTATGTGCATGCTCTTTTGTTATTTTTGAAAGGTCTCCTAATACCCAGAACTCTACATCCACTTCCCATACCTCCATGGAGCAGAAACCTTGAAAATCTGATGGTTGCCATGTTTTGTTATTCATTGTACATAATGAGAAAGTATGCAGTCATGGTAGCTGTAATTGTATAATATTTACAGCAAATTTTTTGTGACAGGCACAGATGTTGTGGTGATTATCTCAGACATACATTTTTTTTCCCATAAGAAAGGAACATGTACATTCCTACAAAATGTTTTTCCTAAAGAATTTCTGTCAGTATGTTTTCCTAGAATATATAATAGTAGGTTTGACATTGTTTAATTTGTTTATCTTTCAGTTGACCGATGATGTAGCCCGTAAGAAGACAGAGTATCAGAAATATCTGGAATTGTACAAGCTTATGCGATCAAGGTTTGAGGAGCATTATGTTAAATGTAAGTAAAGAATTAGCCTTATCATGGCAGACATCCACTGTCACAAACAGATGCAGATTAAGTCATATAACATAGAGTGCTATATTATGGGCATCCTAGCTGAGCTTCCTTACTGCTTCTCAATCCCTCCAAACATCACAACTGTACTTCAAATTAGGATGTGGCAAGTGTAGTCTGGCAGAAGTTTGCTGACATTTTGGAGTCAAAGAGTAAGCCAAGCAGGTAGGCTGCGCCATAGCTCAAGCAGTTAGTTGCTGACTTCCCACCGTGGCAGCCCGGGTTTGATCCCAGGTCTGGTCAAGTGGGATTTATGGTGGACAAAGTGGCGCTGGCATGGGTTTCCCCTGTCATTTTTCATTCCACTAAATTCTCCATCATTGTAATCACCCGGGGCAGGCTACAATAGGCCACTTAGTGGCTGCCATGCCGAATGGACCCAGTTGGACTCCCCCCCCCACTAAACGAATTAAAAAAAAGCCAAGACAGTAAGCAGAATTGTGTTAATAACTTTCTAGGCTTATTTTCAACCCTGAAGATTGAAGCATTCCTCCAAACCATCAGTGAACTTCAGGATTTTGTATTGTCATCCAAGAAGACAGTACCCTTCATAGGCACTGCTGTGAGAACCTCAAACCTAATATGTGACATGTTGCGCAACAAAGGGTCCCTACCTCCCCAGCGGCACGTGGCGGTAACGTAGCGCTCGCGTAATAGGCGAGTCATCACCCCGCCACTCTCCCCGCGGTGACGTCACGAGCGGAGCCGTAGTAGCCGAGCCCCCGCAACCTGGTAGCTTTGCAACGCGAGTCAACATCGGTGACGTAACAGGATGACGTGGCACTCATTACGCAACAGGCAAGCACTGCGGCTATATAAGTGAGCTGCACAGCGGCTGCGAGTCAGTTGTAACGTAACAGTCGCAGAGTTGTAATGTGACAGTCGCCTAGTTAAGTAGTAGTCGAGCGAGTGTGTTATCAACAGTTCTCAAGGTAGCAGCCTGCGAGTGTGCTATAACTAAGAAGTCAGTGAGCGGAAGACTTATTGTGTGCTTTCGAGACTTAGTGAGTGCTGTAGTACAGTTATACCTGGAGTGTGTAATTCAGGGAGATTTGTATAGCCCCCACGTTATTAGTACGTGAAGATTTTGGTTGTAGGGTTTGTAAAGTGTGGAAACCCGCAACTGTGTTATAATTAATTGTAGCCGATATTTGTAGATTGTTCAAAAAACCAATTAACGATCTCTACGGCGTATTCAGTAACGAAACACGTTACAATATTATTCACCAAATTACCCTGTCATTTGGCACCATATTGTCTGAGCTGCTGACAGTGTTGTTAGTACTGTTGTGTTCGTGGTTCCATCTCATAGTAGAGCATACATTTATTTACACTGCTGTCAGTATCTCTGCCTATATAGTGCTTGGCAAATGATGAAATGGAAAGAATTTGGAAGAATTTGGTTGGTGAATGATTAATAAATTATAAATAGTTACTGTGAGAACCTTTACCTTGTGTAGGCAACATTAGAGAACAAAACTCCTGTGTATGTTTGAATTTCCCACTGGTGTATGAATATTCAAAGTATGTTGAAAATAGTATCTGATGACTTTCTAATGATGACATAATGGTGTATTTCACTAACTGATGATGCACCCTTGTTTCCATAATACATGAAGTATAATTGTAACATCAGTGTCAGTAAAGGTAAAGCTATCCCTGTAATAGCCCATGAAGACCCATAGGGTTGTGAGATGTTGAGTCTCCTACATTTTCTATAGACAGTCAACTCACAGATGGTGATAAGGTTGTCAGCCTTATGTGCCGACCGCCCTTTACCCCCCCAGGAAGATTCCTGGTACTCATTTCTGTTAGAGGCTGAGTCAGCCCCAGGGCCATAGTGCAGCTGGAAGGATTAGGTCAATTGAAAAAAAAAATCCACCTCATCGGGACTCGAACCCACGACCTTCCGGCCTGTAGCATAGTACCTCAACCAACTATGCTAGTACCATGTCCCCCACATCAGTGCTAGTATTGTGGAATTTAAAGAAACAATTCATTTTGCTTCTTATGTTAGTTGAATAGAAAACCTGCTAATTTTTGACAATCCATTATGTATATTTGTACAGACTGTCAGTAATGTGATGTTCCTAAAGTTTGGTTTTTATTGCAGTCTGTGAAATGCTGATAGTGATCTAAGTGGTAAATGTTCTGTATTGCCATGTTCACAGACACCTACCACTGTACCCTTTCCTGAGCCAATTCACATCCTCAGAAGCCATTTTTCCAAGATCTATTTTGATATCATCTTCCATATGTATATATAATAAATTTAAATTTTGTGAGTAATTGAAGTGTACCAAATTAAGTAGTTAGACTGGCTAATATTGCTTATTTACTTTGCAATAGCTGGTAGAGGAGGACGTAAGCTGGATGAAGTGCGAGATAAATACCAGAAAGCATGTCGCAAACTACACCTGACACACAATGAATATGTACTGCTATTGTGTGAGGCAGCTGAATATGAGCGGGACTTCCGTACAGTGCTTCTTCCAGGTCTGCTTGACTATCAGCAAGCTGTTCAGGAGGCCTTTGTTCTTTCTTGGTGAGTGTATACTGTAATTGTTCCATTAGTATTTCCATAGCTCATCATCATCATCATCATCATCATCATCATCATCATCAGCCTTTCCAGTACTGTTCCTGTTAAGACCTGTTATGAATGTTATGAAACAATCCATCATTTCAGAGGTCTTCCAAAACTACTACTTCCTTCTGGTTGATACTGTTTTAAAATCTTTTTTTAGGGAGGGGGGTTCCTGGTCTTTCCAGTTTGTTTGATATTCTATAAATTCTGTGTTTTATGGAATTTTTAATTCTGTCATAATTCCTTCATCAATTTTGCATTGTGATAGTTTGTATCTTGCAATTATCATAAAACGCTTATATGTTTATGTCATCTTCTCTTATAAGTTTTTATTGGGTCATGATTCACATATTCTAATGCCGGTTTAGCAAGTGCCATTATTTCAGAGCCTTGTATGCCTAGTGACTTAATGTTTTGAAGGTCTGATTTATCATTCCTGAATCACCATTCAAGTGGTAATTAACAGTGAAACTGCAACCACTCTGCTATCAGTTAATATTTATTTTAGAATCGGATATGTTAATGGATCATCTGATTTCCTTTAAATAGTCTCAAGTCTTCCAAGTGACATTTTTGACGTTTAACCACCAAAATCCTGTATACATTCCTTGTGTTTTTCCTGGTTACATGCACAGCCTGTTGTATACCCCCTAAGTTTAAGAGCAGATTTTGTACTTACTTATGGAGCTGAGCCCTTCTTGAGAAGCCGCCAATTGTGCAGCCACTCAAGAATTACCCAGCATTTTATGAAACCCGAAGGTCCTTCACCAGGTTCACAAGAGCCCTCCACTGGTCCATATCCTGAGCCAGATCAATCCAATCCATACAATCCCATTCTCTCCCTCTAAGATCCATTTTAATATTGTCCCCCCACCTATGCCTTGGTTTTCCCAGTGGTCTCTTTCCTTCTGGCTTTCCCACCAACATCCTATATGCATTTCTATTCTCCCCATTCGTGCTACATGCCCTGCCCGCCTCATCCTCCTCGACTTGATCGTTCTATTTATAGTACTTGGAGAAGAGTACAAGTTATGAAGCTCCTCATTATGCAGTTTTCTCCAACCTCCTGTCACTTTGTTCCTCTTTGATCCAAATGTTCTCAAACACCCTCAGACTGTGTTCGTACCTTAATGATGGAGACCAAGTTTCACACCCATACAGAACCACAGGCATAATTATAGTTTTGTATATTCTAATTTTGAAGTTTTTGGATGGCAGACGAGAAGACAACAGGTTCTGGACTGAATGGTAGCAAGCATTACCTGAGTTCAATCTTAATTTCCTCGTGAATCAGGTTTTGATTTTTTATCATCGCTCCCAAATATCTGAACTGTGCCACATTTTCAAAACTTCTGTTTCCTATTGTTATGTAAAGATCAAAATCTGCATTTTGGTGATGAGACAGCAACACATACTTAGTTTTCTCTGTGTTTACTTCTAGACCAACCTCCTTACTTGCATCAACTAAAGTTTGTGTGTTTTTCTTTATGGTAACTATATTATCATCCAGTAAGAGCAGATTTTGTATCATCCAAAGAGACCTGAAATTTGTCATGTCTTTTATGGTACAGGAAAACAGTTCTTGAAGAAGTTGCACAGTACACAAGTCTGTGTTCTGAAAAGTTCCGTGAGGTGCAGAACAGGGTGGAAGCTAGTCTAGAAGCCATTCGACCAAACCAAGAGTATAAGGACTTCACAGAAAAGCACAAGTATGTTGTAAATTATGAGCATAGCTTCAGTTATGTAAGCGCTGTTTCATATGGACAGAACATATAGATTATACGCAGGCACCATGATGTCATCTTGTACTCTGCTTTAACATGATGAAGTAGCAAACTCCTGAAAAGGCTGTAGGAATGGTAAAGAGCAAGAGTATTCCAGTCAAATTTGTAATGGATAAAAAATGTCAATTGTATTCATCATAATACTGTCACATGTTGGGTATGTCACGCGACAAATAACTTCATGTGAATCTCGGATTTAGCAAATCTTTATTGGATATTCACTCTTACACTCTTTACAATTATTATCAGTTGTAGTATCACTTGGCTTCTGTCTCAATAGTTGATTCAATTCTCTGATACGTGTCATAAGCTCTGCTTATATAGGGGTTATGCGGACTCAATAGAGGACACCCCTCGCCAAGGTTTGATCTCACGTGTTCGGCAATCCATTGCTTCGGGAATGCTCCTTATAGATTACACTGGTAATATGTTTCATCTCATACGTCGTTACTCAACGACAATTTATTGCTACAATTTTTCGCTGCGGGAACTCCACAATTTCCACGTATTCGTCGTCGTGGAAGTGTCCGTTCCGATTGTAGCGATTGTCGCAGTGACGGACGTAATATAACTCATCACAGTACCTTTGATGTTAATGACTGTAATTCATTTATCTTCTTTGCTAGCATACAAGATGACCCTGTAAGCTAAGAGTCCCTGGAAATTAGAATCTTGTACCTGAAACATAAAATGTGAACATTAAATCCATTCATGCTGCTTAAGATTTAACAAGTGTTATGCATCCCTTTACTCCCATTATAGTTATTTCTGATTGAAACTCATGTGTTATATATGTAATTAATGTAAAAGGTATAATGAAATAAAGTATGGTGGGAAAGCATGATCACAATTACCATAAATGCAAGGTTACCAGTATGAACTTAACACCACATACCGTTTGCAACAGTTGATGTCATGTGAACAAACATTAGACTCAAGCAGCAATCTAGATGTCCACCAGTGTGAATATAAATGATTTTCTGTGAGCCAGTCGATATCAGCCAAGCCATGCAAGCCTGAGTCTGAGGTTACCGTTCTTGTTTACTGTGAACAATCTCTAAAGGCAAACAGTATCACCATAATACTCAGATCCCATCATGACTTGACCTGCTAAGAGAAGCTATTTTATCTGGCAAGTATAACCCCAAACTTAGTTTTTAATTTAAAATTTGGGATTGTCTTGTATGCCCATATATGCTGTAGGTGGAATGTCTGTTTCATTATGCTGATAGTAACTAATGAGTCATCATAACTTTACAGGTAAAATATGTAATGGTCATAGTGTACAAGACCGCCTCTGTGGTCTGAGTTCCTGGCTACAGATCCAGAGGTCTGTGTTCAATTCTCAGCGCTGCAACATTTTCTGAGAAGCAGTGGGTCTAAAACTGAGTCCACTCAGCCTTGTGAGGATAATTGAGGAGCTATTTCAAGGAAATAGTGGCTTCGGTTTAGAAAACCGAAATTAATGGCCGTGGGGATTTGTTGCACTGACCACGCGACACTGTCTATCCACTAAAGTTGACACTAACTTTGCCGACAAGCAGCGGTCACTCGGTCGGTATAGTTTGCTTGCGGACTGAAGCCACGGAATTTGTTTTGTTTGTTTTTGATATTGTACAAATACATGCCACATTAATATGAATGTTATTAAAATCTTAAATGTCTGATCTTTTGAGACCCTAAAATGCTCATGTCATTCGTTATTAAAACTTATTTTATTCAAGAACAACTCCAACTTCACCAGTGCCATTCACATTTGACAACAGCCTAGTTGAGGACACATCAGGGAAGTTGTTACCAAGCCAGCTGACAGTGGACAACCTTACTATAGAGTGGTTGAGAGCGAAATTAGCAGAGCTTGAGTCCGCTGTGAAGGAGGTGCAAGAGAAACAGGCCAGTCATACTTCACATGTTGACCTTGCTAACAACAAGAATTCTCATATAGATATGCTCATGAGGTAAGTAAAAAATTTTGGCAAAATGGAGACAATTTATCATTAGCAGTTGATATTTGAAGCTACATGCATAGCAGCTGAGAATGCAAACAAATTCACAAAGGAAAACTGGTATCACTTCATAAGTGATGAAAATTAAATGTAACAGCTTACATTAGTAATAATGATAGGGATATGGAGAGGATTTGTTTTTATTGGCCCAGACCCAGGTTCTGTCTCCTCTTCCTCTTCTTGCAGGTCTGAGTCACCAACTTATTTCCTCGCAGTTTCATGTCCCTCGCATCCCTTATTCACCACTCCTGTTGGCCCACACTGGGTTCTGTCTCCTTCCCCTCTGTGGATCTGAGTTACCACCTCCCTTGGAACCCATGTATGTAATGTAACCCCATCGCTATCCTACTGCTTTATAACTTCGACCTCCCAAAGTTGAAGCAGCATGCTCCTCTATCCACCAATAAGACTGTTTAGTGCCAACACCCTATAAGGCCACAATCTGAAGTTGCAGTATTTTGCTGATGAGCTTTAACTTATGTAATATGTTTCATGAAGTGATGCTTATATTTCCAAGTAAGTAATGTCTCTAATTGTTCTAATTTTCCTGTTAAGTCCCCTCCCATCAATGACTTATGCCACCCAGATGTGTTAAATGGTAGGTTTGTGAAGAAAGTATGCCTTTATGAACAAAGGTATGTTTATTCAACTGTCAAAGCAGTGTTTCATTATGTGATCTGAAAGTAAACTTATCACCGATTTGAACATTATGAAACACTGCTTTAAAGAGTACTTCGTAGCTTTCATGTGAGCATAAAACAAGTTTTGTAGCTTACATAGAACCAAAGTTATGAGTTTTTAACCCGTCAAGTGTGACTTATTGCTACCAGCCTCTGCCCCCACAAGGTGACTTGTTTTTTTGCACAACTGTTTCCGAAGTGCATGATTTGAATGAATTCATGCATCATGCATGTTGTGAGGTGCGTGGTTTGATGTACAGTCTGTGACATTACACACATAGGAGATTAAGAAAATTGTCCATAAAGTGGCATTCTGTTTTGTAATTATGACACCTGGCTCCTCACTTACTGTAAGACATTAGGACCAAATTTTTGTGAGAAGGCTTGTCTACAGACTGTAGAAACTCATTGCTTTCCTGGAAATCTGTAGATGTCAGTTCAGAAATGATGCTTTTTTGTGTTCGTTTGTCCAGTTCTGGGTAAAACCTTTATTGTGTATTTTACAGCAGTGTTTCTCAAACGCCTGGCTGCAGCCTAGTACCGGGCCCTGGCATCAACTATACTGGTCCCTTGTCTTACAGGAAAAGGAATTTACTGGGCTGCGGTCTGACAATGTTGAGAACCACTGGTGTACATTATGTTATTTGTAATGGCATTGGTCTTACACAACTTTTAGTCACTAATCTAAATGTATAGGAATGTTGTAATGCAGTGCTTCTCAACTGCTGGGCAGCAGCCCAGTAGTGGGCCCTGGCATCAATTATACTGGGCCGCGAGAGGCTCTTCTCGAATTTGTCATTTTCATTTTCTAAGCATTTTTCATGAATAAATATTTTATAGTGGAAATATTCTGAGGAGAATAATATTTGTGTCGAGAAGCTCAGACACAGAACTCTTAAATCTGTGTAGCAAATGTCAGTGACCAAGCCGCCTATTTTTGAACATGGAAGTATTCACGAATGATGGGGAATTTTCAGACATCCAAATCTTTCAACATTCGGGAAAGGCAGTACAGATGTTTATGACCAGTCATAAAAATTGTCTGCAAGCCAATTACAACAATGGGCAGCATATCCTCTGTTCTCAGAACTGAGCGAAATAACATCTGTGTTGCAAATATCAGTGACCAACCAGCAAGGAAGTATAAAGAAAATGTTTCCAATGAAATTGAAGATCAAGGCAGTCTGTATCCGGTTCTCAAATCTAGTAATACTGAATACTGTTTCTTCGCAAGTTTGCATTGCAGTGTGTAAGTGCTTGTTTCGAAACCTGAGTGATTTAAATTTTAATATGAATAAGAGACAGGGGACTTTGTTTAATTTTGGTGTTAAGAAATCTCGCATTGAAGGTGTTTGTGACGCAACAAGTCATCCACCTCAAGCCTACATAGCGATCTCCAGGATGTACAAAATGAAGGGGAAACCACCAGCACACAGAAGAAAAAGTCTGCATCCATTCGTAAATACATGGACAGCTACTTAAAATTTGGTTTCATACAATGCCCTAACACCAATTGCCATGACTTCAGTGTTTCATTTGTGCTACTGTTCTGGGAAATGAGGCTATGAAGCCATCGCGACTTACCCGACATCTCAACACAGGACATTCCGATCTAGTCAACAAACCCGTTGAATTCTTTATGCGTAAAAGAGATGCACTTAAAGTAGAAAAGAAAATTATTTGCCAAGCTTCAACCACTGACACTTCACTTTTGACGGCATCCTATTTAATATCACTACAGATAGCTAAATGTATAAAACCATATTCCATTGGGGAAGAACTCAATAAGCCTTCTTTTATTGCTGCTTGTAATGAAGTCTTGGGCTAGTCCGCGGCAAGTAAAATGAAAGACATCCCATTGTCAAATGATACAGTTAGTAGGTGGATATCTGATATGGCAGAAGATAGAGAAACGCAAGTCATGAAAAAATTAAACAATCAAAATTGTTTGCATTACAACTGGACGAATCTACAGATATTCAGAACAGCAGCATTTTACTTACGTATGTACGATATATTGACCATGATGAGAGGGATATGAAGGAAGACATTTTAAGTGTTTCTGAATTACCTACGCACACTGCCAGCAGTGAAATTTTCAAAGTTTTAAATGGTTTCGTTGAAGAGAGAGGTCTCGAATGGAAAAATTGCGTTGGAGTTTGCACTGATGGTGCTGCCTGTCTTACAGGTAGAAATTCAGGTTTGGTCACTAAAATTAAGGATATGGTGGACAATAACTTAGTGTCAACGCATTGCTAACTTTCATCGGCAAAATCTGGCCTCCAAAAAAAGGCACCTGAGCCTAACGAAGTCCTGTCTCAGTCTGTTAAGATTATTAAGTATATAAAAACAGTGCTTTAAATACAAGACTGTTAAAAGCATTGTGCGATGAAATGGGCTCTGATCATCAAAATCTTCTTTTCCATCCGGAAGTTCGTTGGTTGTCCCACGGTAAAGTTCTCAAGAGGTTATATTAACTCCGAAAGGAAGTCGAGCTCTTTCTAATTGATAAGAAAAGTAACCTGCCCCATTATTTCCAGGATAAGAAATGGGTAGCCAGGCTGGCATATCTCAGCGACATATTTTCTTATATGAACTAGTTGAATTTAAAACTTCAAGGTCCAGATGCAACAATATTTAATGCGTGGAACAAGATCGAATCATTCAAAAAGAAACTCAAACTCTGGCTTAATATGATTGCAGAAGGAAACAATGAAATGTTTCAGTCGTACTCAGATTATATTATGGAAGCAGATGATTTCTATTCACAGAGTTCAGTTTCAGATATTATTGCAGCCCACTTGAAGATTATGATGATGTCGTTTGAAAAATATCCCAAACATGAGGATCCCCGGAGGCAAAATATGTGGATTGTGAACCCTTTTGTTGAACACAAAGAGACAGCCCTTTCCCATGAAGAAACCCTTCAACTTATTGAATTATCATCAGACAAAGGACTGGAAAGTACTTTTAATACTACAAGTAATTCGAAATTCTGGATAAGAATGAAAATTGAATATCCAAATTTACATGAAATAGCAGTGAGGTTTCTTCTTTGTTTTTCCACCACATATCTTTGTGAAACTGCATTTTCTGCCATGACTGTGCTTAAAACGAAACAGAGGAACTGCCTGCAACTTTCTGACTGTCTCCATTTGGCTCTCACTTCAAGTAATCCCAGAATTAATAAGCTCACAGATGGAAAACAGAAACAGAAATCTCACTAGCCTAACTAAAACCTTCCAAACTCAGTCGTGATAAAAGAAATTAAGTTTAACTTTCCAATAACTTATGATTGCTGTGTTAAAGTGCTGCATCTTTAAAATCAAAATATTAATTAGTGTTGGAAGTAGTGTTTAGAATTGAGAGGTTCATACATTTTTATTTATTAAATTACATACTTTACATATAAATTATTTTGCGTGTGTATGTGATAATAAGTGTTTCGCCGGCAAGTTGACATCCTTCTGCTTCGTCCCCTACTCAGCTGACTTCTGTGGTGAGTTACAATGCATAAATATTTTTCTCACTGCCATTTTTTTCAAACCAACATCATTAAAATCAATTTAATAATACAATAATCAATTTTACGCTGAATAACATAAGTTTTTGTTGATCAGCATGGGATATGTCAATGAAAACTAGCACAGATTAATTTAATGATGTTTGTCTGAGGAAACTACAAAATGCTACAAGATAACTAATTTAAATGTAATTTTATGTTTGTCAACATGCCACACCGTATACATAAGTGTACTAATACTCTTTATGATTATGCCATAATTAATTACTAGTATTACGTTAGCTTAATGCATGAACTTTAACAAAACTGGAAAGGTATTTACAAGTACATTTGTTGGGACTGTGCCCTCGTCTTATAAAAAAAGAACTTACTGGGCCGCGGTCTCATGAAGGTTGAGAACCACTGTTGTAATGTGTAGAGCACTGCCAATTTTGATGGGAGTGGGTGTATGTAACATACTGCCAGTCTCTATTATCATACTGAAACTTCTCCATGGTGCTTACACACATATTTGATAGGCATGGGTGTGACTGGTGGATTTAAAAGCTAGTTCCATGAAATCCTGCACTACAGTCTAATCTTGCATTATACTCTGTGTAAGTTGTACCAAAGAAACAACAGTTACCTCAGAGGGTTGGATGTATATGCTGGTTGTAGTGTGAGAGCAATGGAAACATCTCTTATACATGGCTTGCCTGTGGCATGCTAAAATGGGCTGTGGCACAAACATGATGATTCATTTGCAGGGTGGATCCTGGAAGGAGGGAATTGGAAGAACTGCGGTGCCGGGAGAGAGAAATGCAGCGTCAGTTGGAGGTAATCAAGAGTGCCCTCAATGAACTTGGCTGTGAAGAAGTGCCATCAGGTTGTGACCTATCTATAGACTCATCCTTTGTGGATAACCATACCAATATGGGCACACCAAACACAGAGCAGCAACAGGTACTGTAACTGACTGATTAACTCCATGGGGCAGAATCCTCGAGATTCCAATAATTGCTCATATTGTCACATCATTTCACAAATTTATTGAAATCACCTACATTATCATGTTTACAAGAGCCTGCCATTAGTTTTCACCTTATTTATGTAACATCCATTATAATATTGTAATGTGTTTTGTTACTGAATCTTGTTGGTAACGTATGTAAGTGTCCAATCCTACTTCTGACACCAGTGTAACGTGTTTTGTTACTGAAGAAGCTGTTCCAATTGTTAATTGGTTTATTTAACAACCTACAAGTCTTGGCTACAATTAATTGTAACACTGTTGCGGGGTTTCACACTTTATAACCCTATTCGCAATAATCTCTTCACTCTATCTTCAGTAGTCTGCACGTATTCACAGTACGGGAGCTATATAAGTGTCACTGTGTTACACACTCCCAATTACTTCTCAGCTATCACAAACTATCACTGATTATCACACACTTCCGGTTCTTCTTTCCGCGACTGCTGCTAGATTCCAACTGCGTTGTTCCGGCTTACACACACTAACTCTCAATGACTGCTCAGCCGGCTTTTTATTCCGTTCGCTGTTACCTGTTGCCTGTGTCAACAGCGGCATTGCGTGCCATGTCACAGTAGGAAGCGGTGCCATATAACCGGGGGGGGGGGCGAGCGCTGACTCACCTGCTACGTTACCGTGGCCAGAGCTGCCACATCACTGCTGGGGGAGGGAGGGGGTGTCCTCCATAGCGCAACACGTCGCAATATTATCATTCCCTCTACATCTACATGTACTCAAGTGGATTTCTTGCTCAGGTTTTGGATAATGACACATCAAAATATAATAAGTTTATTATGTTCATGCCTTACACAATGAAAATACTCTGTCAGTCCGTTGTTCACTTATGTAAATTAAGGGCATTATTCATGATTGTGATCAGCATCTTATGAAATGAATTAAACATTTCTCTTTTTTGTTTATTTGCTTCATATTTTGGCAGTGGAATTGGTAAGTTTCACTCAGTTACAGTTGAAGAAATAAGGAATGTATTGCAGTAACAAAATACAAGTAATTTAAATCTTTTTATCATGTATGTATGCAAACTTTGATGAGACATGTCTGTCACTAAGGAAGCGAGGATGGGGTTCTTTCTTGCTAAACACCAGGTGTCACTGTATGGCTGACATTAATCATGATGGTCCTATTGTTGCTAATTCTGTGGCTGAAGTGCTCCACAGAATGCTGCATCATATTCCTGAAAATAACCTTTTGTATGATGCTCTCTTTTGTTTCCAGTAATATCATTTCCTTTCTACATCATGGATATTTTGACATAGTCTTCATACTCTATTTAAAAGTTAACTTATTTTTGTTTTTGTGTAAATAGTCACAATTCTTCATAGCATACCTCTCAGTCATGATATTGGTAAGTATGTAAGAACCATGACCCAAATAATGCTCACTTTTGTAACTTGAACGAAGTGGAAAATTTGTTTATTTACATCATACACTGGCAGTGGAGTGTTTATGAATGTAGAAATGAACGTATTCAATGAGAAATATGATATATACATATATGAATGTTCCTTGAAATATGGAGGAGCATTTATAAGAGTAAAGGTTTCTAGGTATTTGAGATGTTTTGTGTACACTGTGAGCAAATTACAGTGCTCAGGGATGCAGGTAAGCTTCATTTTCCATGCACTTAAAATGAAGTAAGTTACACTATTTTTTTTCCCTTGGCACTACAGCCCCAGTGGGCCTAGGCCTACCTCCACGAACTTCTCTGTTCACTTCAGTTTTTCTAGATCTTACACATGCGGTAGGACTCCTTGGGCGAGTGATCAGCTCGTCGCAAGGCCTCTGCCTGTAGACAAACACAGAAAAACGCACACAAACATCCATGCCCTGAGTGGGATTCGAACCCACGATCTCAGCTTCCGAGTGAGCGAAGACAGTGCATGCCTTAACCCGCTCGGCTACCGTGACCGGCAGGTTACACTGTAGGATGTGACACAATGCAGACTGGCTGAAGTTAACTGACATTTTGACATATAATGCTGTCTCCATCATCAGGGTCAATGAATGAGCTGGGCAAGCAGAGTTACTCTGCCTGCTTGCCCAGTTTACTCTTCAACACTGAAGATGGAGGCAATACATTCCTACAAAATGTCTAATCATCTTATCAGTCTACACAGTGTGGCATCCCAGAAAATTATGTTACTTCTCTTAGTCGCTGCCATGAGAACTTCATCTCACAAAGCTACACAAATCAGCATAGAATGTTGACTGTAATTTGAACTGAATTTTAAGGCTGTTTATTTGGACCTTGTTTCCATTATCCTAGTTTTATATACAGTTAAGGTCCAGGATATGAGAGAGGGTCTACCTAGAGGGCTAATAGTAGGAATATTTTCATATCCTATCCAAGTGAGGGTGGAAATATAACACATTCTGAAATTTCTTTAATAGACAACTAGGGTGGTGAACAAAGTCCAGATACATTAATTATTGTGCTACATAAGTGTTGTATAACAGTAAAATTAATGTAATTGAATTGTTCTCTGTGAAATCTGACATGTTTAATGTTGAAAACTGTAAGGCAGGATAGCAGTAATTCAACAAGAAAGTGTTCATGAGAAGTACTTGTTTTTCTGATACATCTACTCATGGAATTTTCTTGTTCGCTTAATCACGGAGCTGACCCCTTCTTCAAGAGCTGCCAATTCTACAGCTATTCAAGAATTTCCCAGCATTTTATGGAACCCCAAGATTCATTACCCTGTTCACAAGAGGCCTTCACTGGTCCCTATCCTCAACCAGATCAATCCAACCCATACCATCCCATCCTATAACTATAAGATCCATTTTAATATTGTCCACCCACCTACACCTTGGTCTTCCAGTGGTCTCTTTCCTTCTGGCTTTCCCACCAATATCCTATATGCATTCCCCTTCTCCCCCCCCATTCATGCTACATTCCCTGCCCACCTGCTTGTGGAATTACATTGGAAAATCATCAGTTGGAAAAAATTTGAAAATCTGAATTTTCTTTTTATCTCTCTCCTTAGATGAGGTCAGCTTTTCTCTTCTCCTGAGCAGATATTGTGGAATGTTAAAACATTACTTAGTTCTCTGCAGATTTGATTACATTTTTGGGATCAAAGCTAATGACAGCGTGTAATTATTTTATGTTTAGTATATGTGGTTGGTATATGTATTGTTAAGACTACATTAGATGTTTGCTATGGTTTTTTGTTTTCAGTGACATCAGTGGGTTGTGGCACAGTTGAACCTTGTTTTGCAGTTATGGTGTAGTGGGTAACAGCTTGTTTGTTTCCATTTGTGCTTTGGGTTCTTCAAAATATAACTTTGCTGGCCATGTGCTTTATGTTGTGTTAATGCATGATACTTCTGCCAAAAATAATTTTGATTCCATAGCTGAAGACTGTGCTTCTCAGTCTAGTGATAAATTGTGTTTTACAAAATGCATTTATTATATCATTATCATATAACAGCAGGCGAATCCAAATTCCTGAATGTTATTTGGCTTTTTCAACAATTAAAAAGAATTATGCAAGTTCTCTGTTTTAAAATATTTACTGTCAGAATTGGCTGGGAGTGACAGAACTTAAAATGGATAAATGAAAGAGAGACTAATTTGGGCCATGTCCTTCATTTGAAGATTTTCCAAAAGATAAGGTTTGCATTTAGGTTTCTTTCAGAAATGAAATTCTTATTCAGAAGAATGTAAAAGTAGATAGACTTTTAGTGCTTGGTACAGTTGTATTTGTGATCTTTGTCATGCATTGACATAATATGACATGCTTTTTCAGAGGCCTGAGATTGTGACTCCTATGGCAGTCATGCTCTAAATTATATTTTATTGCATTCACTACTGGAAGTCTCATAGTTTTGAAGACCCATTGCGAGCAGCATATCAGTCCGCTTGCTTTCTCTCTCCCTTCCATTACTAAGGTATTAAGAGTAACAAGGTGTATAACATTTTCCAGGGTGGTGAACGGTCCTCCTCAACATTGACTTTGAAAAAACTGCATCAACAGCGCTTTGTAGAAATCTTTCGCAAACCATTTCGCAGAGTATCTGCTCCTTCCTCCCCCATTCTACCCCCTCGCAGTGAAGGGGAGGGACGGGAGGAGGAGAAAGACACTTCCCAGACTACTGATGATGAGAAAGTATGTGGTGGTGGTGCTGATGATATTGATGATGATTATGATGATCATGGTGATGCTGAAATAACACTCATCCCTACTACACCTGATTCCCATAGCACAAGTAACAGCTCGTCTATTGACGGTGGCTACGCTGTGGTAAGCTACTTGCATGCACTAACTTTAACCCCTGTCATTTGCCAATATGAGTTTCAAAAGAGATGTTGCAAAAATTTTTAATTTGGAAACAGTTTGTCATTATAGTTGCGTTCATTCTTACAGACCTATATCTTATTTTCATAAAGTGAAATCACAGTTCGCGTGTGAGCGCACTTGCACACAGCTTACAAATTTTGTACATCTAATGTATAATTGACGTCTCCATTCCAAAAGCATACGTTGCATCTGCTGTTCATTTGGAAAGTATCGAAATGAACTTGTGTCTGACAGATATGAAGTAAAGTAGGATATTAGTTTAAATAAAATTCTGCATAGGTGCTACCTTCCTATTCCTAATCCATTCCATTATTCCACGTGAAATTTATTCATACAGATACTACAAGGACACCAGTGGGAAGAAATTGCTGGCTTGGTGTTATGGCAAGTAGTTCCTTTGACAGTTGAGCCATCGATCTAGATAAGACTTGTGGGGGGGATATTCTTGCAGAATGTAAATTTTTTCCAATATTACCTATAGAATTTTAAGACATTAGCATCATTAATGCATTTAACATTGACAAATACATTACAAGGAATGATATTTCTAGAGTAAAGCTTAAAAATAAACATTTAGATGGCAAATGATATATCGTGATTCTTACAGGTTATATCATATCTTCCGAAAAAAAATGAAGTCTGGTCTCTCTGAATTGCTTCTCACTATAGCACAGTTGTGTCAAAAAGCAGTATACATTATTCAGACTAATCATGGAAGAATTCAGTGGTATAGAAGTAATGTATTTGAGAGGTAGCAGGTTTGAATCTCAGCCAGGAAAATGGCTGTATAGTTTTCCACAGTCCCTCCAAAACAAGCCCAAGATAGTTCCTTGAAATAGTCACTGTCACGTATTTGAAATCTTTACCTCCTCACCATTCATCATTGTCCCATCTCATTTGGTGCTGTGTAGCAACCTTTGCAGTCTCAAAGTGTAATTAAATAATCTTGGAATCAATCATGAATCAGATCACAAAGTCATCTATTACTGCTGTGAATTTGTTCTTCAGTTGTTACAGAACAAAACAGCACTCAGGTAATAGGATATCTGCGACTGTTTTTTGTTTTCCAGGAGTGTGATATAATTTTTCTTTTGTTCAGTGTTGGGTAAAAATTCTTGCCATGAATATCATTGAAACCTGTTTATATGCAGTTATCTAAATATATAGCATAAAACAATGATAATAAATTTAAAATACATTGAACTGTCTAAAGACATTCATATATTTTGCATAGTTATAAATTTACTGATTGGTGCCATTGTTACAGAAGAGGTAAAAATATGTATCATTGTAGGGAAAGTGAAGCAGGAAATACAGTTTCACTCACAAGTATGTAGGGTTTACAACTTTTCTAGTATTTATTTTATTACTAATGATGGTTTTTGCTGTAATTGTGTTTCAGTAGGTAGTTTAATCTGTAGAAGTTGCTTGCTTCACTCTTACATGAGGAGTGGTCCTAGTTTTAATGCTTGATAAGTAAATGTGTAGTTTATTGTGTGTGTTAAATAGTACTATTATTAAATTTATCAGTAATATATGTGTGTTACAAGGTGCCCAAAATATATTTATTGAAATTACTGAGGACTGCTATTTTAATGACGCTTTTCTGGTGGGGGAAGAACTACAGAGAAAAACGATTTAACAGACAAGAATTTGGAAGTTGTGCGTAATTATTCCAGATAATCTTCAAAATTAAAATGATACATGTTTGAATTTTGCAGTATGGCAAAATCAGTGATTACCAGGTGTTGCTGTTACTGTTAGAAATTTGTTTAGAAGAAATTCTTAGTCACAGAATACTGTGTATGTTATTGATATGTAAATAATTACTGTTGAAGATCAGTCAACACGTGGCAGTTAATTCATGTATGAATGACATTTCTGATTTTAGTGTATAAAGCTGTAATATGCCACATTTACAAGTCTTTGCAGTAAGAAACATTTTTAATACTGAATATGCACTGAATGCCTTGTTCAAGGGATTAGAATCCTGCTTCATATTCAGGAGGTTTTGAATTCGAATCCAGCTCAGAGTCTGCTCTGACTGCTCTGGCTTAGGTTTCTGTGGTTTTCCTCACTTCCTTCCAGAATATGTCAGGATAGTACCTCAAATTAAATCAAAACTATTTCCTTCCACATCTTTCCAGTTCCTTATTCACTGATTATGTATTGTTCAGTGCTATGTAACCTGAGCAACCAAAATTGTTGTTAAATATAACAATTACTGATAAATAAATAACACAGTTTGACTTATTCTGTTAGATATACACCACGGTATTACAGGAATTCCTCTTGAGTTAAGCATTTGTTTCTGCTCTTTACTTTCTTAGTCTGAGATGTGTCCTGTAAATTTTATGAATGGTTTGGCAAGAGCTGAGACAATTTGTTTTTCATGCAGGCATGTCACATACAGATTGTCATTATAACAAGCTGATTGTTGAGACACTTCATGCTATTAACTGACTGGTATGTTATGGTTTAAGAAATATTGTGATTGACTTTTTTTATGAGAGCATGTACTCGTATGTAGTTCTTGTTTCGTGAGAAGGCAGACTCTTTGGAAGTTGATATTTTAACCTTTATTAGCTATACATTACACTATTGTAAGAGCCCACATGTTCAGCCTACCTGACCAAGCCATGTATTGTTTGAATACTGACACCACTACCTCCAGGTTGCAACCTGTCCATTGATCCTGTTGTACTGGGGGGTTTAGAATCACATAATTCCTGAATGATAAAGGTTATTGAGAGTGATTTATTTGGAAGTGTTTCTTGGGAATGCTTTTTTTTGAACTTGTGTTACCACATTTCAACACAATGGCAAAAAGTCTTACAAAATGAACCAGAATTCTAATGCTGAAGAATATGTCTTCAAGTTTTGTAACTTTAGCTTTAAAAGAAAGGGGAAATATTTTGGTTGTGAAGTGTCAATAAAACATTTTTCAGGAATATTATTCTTTCATAAATGTGAATTTAAACTTGTAAAATTTGCAATACATAAACAAGTAAGCAGTTTTTATCCTGGAATTACTGATATCTTGATTGTTGCATGCAGTACACGCATCACCCACCTTTCTGTTGTTAAATAGAAGATCAGTAAGCTAACACAAGCTAAAGGACATTTTTTTCTATGCATTGCATTTCTCTATGGGAAAATTGTGTAAAAAAAGTCTGCATCTTCTTTTTTATTTGCAGTGAATTATCAGAATCTCTGAAGAATACTGTCTTCAGGTATGTTATACTGTGTAGTCTGGGAGAAATTACTGACATTTGGGAGGAGTACATTGCCCCCACTGTTCGGATCAAGAAGTAAGCCAAGCAAGCAGTACATTTCTCCAGAATGTCAGTGTCTGCTAGACTACACTACACCACATCCCAGAAGACAGTAAGTACTCTTCACAGTCACTGCTGCAAAAACCTCGCATTGTCAGAAGATGTGTTTATGTTTTATTTTCCGCTTAGTTTTATTTTGCCCAAGAGGATTCTGATATCTGGGTGTTTGAATATGGTGCTATTGTAATCACTGTCACGTAACTGATGTGCATGATCACAGATGTCACTGACTCCTCATCGTCCACTCGTGGACGAAGAATGGTTTCATGGCGTTTTGCCCCGTGAAGAAGTGGTGAGGTTGTTGACACGTGAAGGAGACTTCCTTGTGAGGGAAACAACCAGAAATGACGAGTGCCAGACTGTTTTATCAGTGTGCTGGGGTGGGCACAAGCATTTCATTGTACAGACTACTGCAGAGGTGAGCTCATTATGTTAATTAAATTCTGTTAATGTTATATATGACTTGGGTGAATATCTATCTAAGTCTCCACATAGAATGGTAGCCATGGTTATCGATATCATAGAAACATCAGTTTGGCTCTTTCAGTGATAGTGCTGGTTACTGAAAGGCATTACCATAGGCACTGTTTATGTTAAGCCATTGGCAAGTGTGTGGAACAATCTCACATGTTATGATTAGTCATATGCAGTTGGCAGTGTAGAATGTGTGAATGCAACCCGCAGGGTCATTTCCGGTTTGAAGGACCAGCATTCCCAACAGTACAGGAACTTATCCTGCATCAGTATCAGAGCAGTCTACCTGTTACTGGAAGGTCTGGTGCTGTGTTGAGGAAACCCATCCTAAGAGAACGTTGGGAACTCAACAACGATGATGTTGTTCTACTGGATAAAATTGGGCGGGTGAGGAACTTCATTCTGTATTCTAGTTTTCTGTACACACAATACTTCAGCTGGTTTTTGGAGATAGTATACATGTGAGTCTTGAATTTTCCAGATCAAATTGAGAAGGCACTTGTGACAAATTCCCACTTTTGTAATTCTTTACATAATAAAGATTGCTGAACATATTGTGTTGATTTAGGGAAACTTTGGAGATGTATACAAAGCACATCTCAAGACAAGCAAGAAGGAAGTTGCTGTGAAAACATGTCGCATGACTCTACCAGATGAACACAAGAAGAAGTTTCTGCAAGAGGGGCGGATACTAAAGCAATATGACCACCCAAACATAGTAAAACTTATTGGTATTTGTGTCCAGAAACAGCCCATCATGATAGTAATGGAGCTGGTGCCAGGTTTGTAGTACTAAAATGGTGATTAGTTTTATGTTCATTAAGATAATTCTTTTTCTAAATGCCAAAAATTTTCCATGCATGCTGATTTGATTCTCCATATTTTGGAATGACTTAATTTAAGTGGCAGTTTTAAGTACAGAAAGATCAGTTACAGTGGAGACTGCAGAATTCAATATTTGTCATTGAAGTCATAGGTTCACAACACTTTGGTGTCTGTACTGTATTTGATTTCCTACCAAAATTAAACTGTTTTACATTACCACTCTGCTTTAAATAAATCTTTCCAGTGTGCTTGGATGTTACTTAAGTATTTTAAATAAAATCTATTCCATTTTAAGTGTACTTGGTATTTTTAAGCCTGTGTGATATGCATAAATGTTTGCTGAACATCAGCATGTCAGTTCTTACTTTTCCAAACCAATTTACTGCCCATAATAACACTGCTTGTTATTCATATATACTTTTGATATTAACGGTAACGTTTATCGTTTGTAGCTAAATGTATAGAGGGGCTCATTTTATTCTATTTGGTCTTATTCCTTTATGAAATGAGGAAATTCATGGAAAATCTCAAAATATGGTCGTTCCCCAGGCCAGAAGCAGCAGTGTAACATATTCAACTGCATTGTTTGGCAGCTCCATCTATCAAGTGCAGTTAGGATGTATAAAAACTGAGTAAATAAATGAGAACAGTCTGGGGAGACATCTGTGCTTCAAATGCTTCCACCTTGAAAAGAGTGCAACATGCATAACAAATAAATAATTATACAACTTGTCTACTTATTTATGTGTATAATTACTGCTAAATTAGGTTTTACTTTTAGAGTGTTATTAGACCTACATATCTCAGAGTTCCACACTGCTACTGTATTGTTATATTTTCAAAACATAAGAATTTGTGATAATATTTTGGTCTTTTGATAGCCTCTTTGATCTAATGGTCAGAGTTCCTAGCTAGAGATCAGAGGTCCAGGGTTCGATACCCGGTGCTGCCAGATTTTGTGAGAAGAAGTGGGTCTAGAACAGGGTCCACTCAGCCTTGTGAGGATAATTGAGTAGCTATTTCAAGGAAATAGCGGTCCAATCTAGAAAACCGAAATTGACGGCCATGTGGATTTGTTGCACTGACCACATGACACCTATCCACAAAAGGTGGCACTAACTTTGCCAACAAGCGGTGGTCGCCCGGTCGGTATAGTTTGCTTGCGGACTGCAGGCCATGGAGATTTTTCTATATATTTTTTTCTTTTACATGATGTGATACATATATGCCTTGATAGCTACAGTGGTTCTATAAGTATTTCACTGTGATGCAAGAGCAAGTGTAAATATTGTGGGTGGCAGTTGTTGACCATTAAGTTCAATATATTATAGTTGTTTGGAATTAAGTAGATATATTTCTTCTCCTTAAGAGTCCATTTTAGACTTGGTCAAGCCTACTGTATGAGAATGTTTTTAAAGTGCTACATTTTATAAGTACATCATATTTATGGATGGGGATGGACAAAAATACGGAAACACCCAACAAAAAACACATTACCATGACTAATATGGTGTAGGACAACCTCTGGCTTGCAGAACTGCCTGCAGTCTCCTTGGAATGGATAAATATAGGTCCTGTATGATTTGCAAGGGAATCTTTGACCATTCTTCCTCCAAAACATTGGCAAGTTCTGTTAACGATGGAGGTGGATAGCGCGCATGCAGATTGCTCTCCAAAACAGACCACAAAGGCTCAATAATATTGATATCTGGCAATTGTGGGGGCCATGGTAGACATGACACTTCATTTTCGCGCTCAGAATACCAGTCCTGGACGATGTTAGCTGTGTGAACATGGGCATTGTCTCAGTAAATGGCATTACTACTGGGGAACAAAGTTTGCACCACAGGATGGACCTTGTCGCCCAAAATGGTCACATAATCGTTGGCAGTGATGTGACCTTGCACAGTAATAATGGGTCTGGCAGAATACCACAATGTGGCTGCCCATACCATGATCAAACCCCCGCCATGTTTCACTCATGGCAGCAAACAATCTGGATCATAAGCTTGGGATGACGTTCTCCAGACGTAAACTTGGCCAGAAGTCGGAAACAGTATGAAGGTGGACTCATCTGACCAAATGACCATCTTTCATTGCTCCATAGTCCAGGTTTTATGACATCGGCACCATCCTCTCCTCTTAGTGGCATTTTGATCACTGATGAGTGGCTTTGGAATTGCAGCTCGTCCGGAAACGCCCCGCTTGTAGAGTTCCCTTCGTACTGTTTTGGTGCTGACAGGGTTTGTGAGTGTGACATTCAGTTCAGCAGTCACTTTTGCAGCTGTAGTCTTCTTATTTATCATCACAATCCTACACAATGTTTGTCTGTCTCTATCACTCAACACAGATTTCCGTCCATGCTCGTGTTTATCAGATGTGGTTTTTCCAGTCCTGTATGTGGTCATAATCTTGGATACTGTGCCTCGTGAAACACCAGAAACCTTGGCTACCTTTGTTACGGAAGCACCCACCATACGGGCCCCAACAATTTGCCCGCATTTGAATTCTGTTAGCTCTGACATGAAGCACTAAAAACTGTACAGAACACTGTCTGCAACAAATGAAGCTTGCAGTGTATTGTGGAGGTTGTACAGGTAGTGGTATTGGGTGCATATGACAGTGTCACCTACAAATGCCGCTAAAATAAACACTTCAATTCAGGCATGCATTTTATGAGGTGTTTCCATATTTTTGTCCATCCCCTTTATATATTTATAAACGAAATGAAGGAGTGAACATAAGTCCATATTTCTGGTTCCGAGTCCATGGTTGGAAGCTGTACCTTTAAAAAAATAGTTCTCACTTTAACCTTTAAACGACTAATGGCCCCGTATGGGGTCACAAGAATAAAGTCAGCGGTACGAATGGCCCCATATGGGGTCGCACAGTCCGCGCGTGCGGACGTTATTTGAAATACATTTTTAAGGTAGAAAATAATGTCCTACTTATATAATTTTTGGCCACCATCTGCATGGAGGGTCTGTCTTCCCACCTGCGTCATCTGCCGGAATGTTGCCTTCGTGTGGAATTCTCAAAAAAATCCGGAAATGCAGAGTCCGATTTCGCACTTCACG